>NW_007250687.1:646909-742575 GCF_000164805.1 Carlito syrichta
AACTACTGCAACCTCTGTGGAAAGCAGTGTGGCGACTCCTAAAAGCTCTAAATATCAACCTCCCATATGACCCTGCAATCCCCCTACTGGGAATATACCCAGAAGAACTCAAATCGTTCTATAAAAAAGATACCTGCACATGTATGTTTATCGCAGCGTTGTTCACAATAGCAAGAACCTGGAAACAACCATGCTACCCATCAAAAGGGGACTGGATTAAAAAAATGTGGTACATATACACGATGGAATATGACGCAGCCATAAAAAAGAACAAAATCATGAATTTCACAGTAACGTGGAACTAGAGTCTATAATACTGAGTGACCTCTCACAGAAACAAAGATCCAAGTATCACATGTTCTCACTCATATAATGGACCTTGAACATCCAATGTAATACTATAAGAAAGTGACTGACGGTACTGGGAAACTATGGGGCGGGGAGGGAGATGGGATTAACAGTAGCAAATATCTGTCTGGGGATGGTGAAACACCTCTTATCAACAGGATGCCTGAATGAAAGTAATTGTACACCTAACCCTTAACTGTACCCCACAAAACCATAATAAAAAATATTGATTATGGAAAAAAAAAACCAAGCCATTTTTCTGACATAATTTGTGCCATGTCCCAACTTTTCCTAATAGAACCTTTGTCATATAGAGTATATCATAATATATGCAATGAGATTATTTGTTAGTAATTTTATATATGAATATATATATTAAAGTCTACTCTGTACACATTATTGAATACTTTCAAAATCTGCTTGAATAATGGAAGGGTCTGAGGAGTCTCTATTTTTCACTTTTAATAAAGAAGCTTGCACTATGCTTCTAAGAAAATCCCATACTTGAGACCTGTGTAACGATCATAGCACTGGCAGATGCAGATTCACTTCTCTATCCCCGGACAACCTGTCTTTCCTAAGGTTGCTCATGGAAGAAGAGCAAGGCTGGAGGTTCTCAGTTCAACTCTTGTCCCCAGCTCCAAGCTCATGTTGGAGGAAGAAGTGTTTAGGGAAGGAGCATTTTTCCAGATACATCTAGCTCTGACACTCACCCTAAAAATAATCTACTAAATGCTGAAGGGTCTGAGCCTAATTGGGGACAGCAGGCAGATGCCCTGGGGCTGCATTAAGAGCTGAGAACCTATGCAGAGACATGCAGCCCCCAGCAATGTGGCATTGTTAGGGCTCTCCCACGAATAGTATTCCTGGAATCAAGACTGAGGTTCCTAGAAATCAGTGATTGGAACAGGCTTCCTTCTTGCTCCAAATAACCATGATCAGTTGCAGCTGCCTGTGGTCAAGTTGCTACACGAATGTCTGAGTGGAGAACAAGGGTGAGGTGAGGGGCACAGAGAAGCAGTGTACTACAGCTACATGCTGTCACAAAAGGGCAGAAGAGCTGGTGCCAAGTGTGGTTGCTTGCACCAGGTGAGCTACAGGGGAGAAGGCAGGATCTGCAGATCGTGGGGGTTCGGATTCTTTTGCCTCCAACCCCAATTGTTGTGTGCCTTAACTGGGTCAGGCGTGGCATTAGGTATACTGGGACACTGGCAGCCTTGAAGAAGCAAGGACTGAAAATGGAAAGAGCAAGGAGACTGACCTCCTTAGACTGCGAGCCCCAGGCCAAGCGAGCCCAGAGCTTGAAGATGCACAACAGTCTGTCTTTTAAAATTCAGGGTGGGATGAGAGGATCATTGAGCAACTTCAAGTGCAAGATCCTGTGCTGAACTCTGTGCAAAATGCTCCCTTCTCTCCATCACAAAAGGGATTATGATGAATAATATTATGAATCCCATGGTTGAGGAAATTGAGGCTCAGAGAAGTGGCTAACTAGGCCAGCAGGAGGGAGGGAGGTTAGGGCAGGTCTGCTGGGTGTTTGTCACCAGGGCTGGAAAACCACTTATTCTGGAGCCCCTCTGCCAGTGGGCTCCTTTTCAGGTCTCTTCCCCTCCACTCGTGAATGCTTCTACCTACTCCCAGTGGACTCCTCGGCAGGTTTTATCCACCCCCAGGCGCAGATGCTCCTCTGATCCCAGTGGGCTCCCTGGCAGGTCTGTGGCCCCCCTCCAGTCTCATGCGCTCTGCTACTCCTAGTGGGTTCCTCTGCAGGTCTCACCCCCTTCAGTCTTGAATGTCCCTCTACTCCCAATGGGCTCCTTGGTAGGTCTGCATTTCCTCTAGTCTCGGATGCCCCTCTACTCCCAATGAACTCCTTGACAGGTCTCATACCTCCAGGCTCAGATGCCCTTCTGATCCCAGTGGGCTCCCCGGCAAGTCTGTGGCCCCTCCAGTCTCAGATGCTCCTCTTCTCCCAATGGGCTCCTCAGCAGGTCCGCATCTCCCCCAGTCTCAGACACCCCTCTGGTCCCAGTGGGCTTCTCTGTCAGTCTCATCTCCTCCACTCATGAATGCTTCCACCTACTCCCAGTGGGCTCCTTGGCAGGTCTCATGCCCCCCAGGATCAGATGCTCCTCTGATCCCAGTGGGCTCCCTGGCAGGTCTGTGTCCCCTCTAGTCTCAGAGGCTCTGCTACCCACAGTGGGCTTCTCTGCTAGTCTCATTCCCTTCAGTCTTGCAAGCCCCTCTACTCCCACTGGGCTCCTTGGAAGCTCTCATCCCTTCCAGTCTTGGATGCTCCTTCCTACTCCCAGTGGACTCCTCAGCAGATCTATATCACCTCCCGTCTTAAGATGATGGTCTTGAAGTGACACCTCTGGCTACAACTTCTGTTAACTGGCATTGGTCTCCTAGATTGCAGTGAATTCCAGTTAACACACATTCAATAGTTTTCCCCAGTACTTTTTCTGGGGCAAAATTGATTTGTTCATTGGGAAAAGGAACCTTGTTATTTCTGTGTCATTTTCCATCATGTCCAACTGATGAGAAACTAAAATTGAGAAGTTTTACTTCTGTCATGTAATGAATATTTTATAATCTGTTGACTGTTTAATGGATGCTTTTTGGTAGTGCTTGCGGTTAGGTTAAGTTTTTATTTAGGTTATTAGCTTGTAATTTTATAATAGAGATCAGAATGAGTTGGCAGAGAATAAACACTATGACTTTGAACCTTATTACACTTGTTATGGGCTGAACAATGTCCCCCATAAATTTGTGTGTTGGAGTCCCAACTCCCAGGACCTCAGAATATGACAATATTTGGACCGTAATTGAAGATGGGACCTTTAAATGGATAAATAAGTCAAAATGAGCTCATCTGACCAGACTCTAATCCCATATGACTGTGCCCTTATAAGAAGACATTAGGACACAGATACAGAGGGAAGACCATGTGAAAACACTGGTCATCTTCACTCCAGGATAGAGGTCTCAGGAGAAACCAGCCCTGCTGAAACCTTGATCTTGGACTTTCAGCCTCCAGAACTGTGAGAGAATAAATATCTCTTGTTTAAGTCACTCAGTCTGGTAGTATTTTCTTATGGCAACCTGAGTTGACTGTGATGTAAGTTCATTAATAATATCTGAGA
Organism: Carlito syrichta; assembly: GCF_000164805.1. Taxonomy (NCBI): domain Eukaryota; kingdom Metazoa; phylum Chordata; class Mammalia; order Primates; family Tarsiidae; genus Carlito; species Carlito syrichta. Next base: position 650,404 of record NW_007250687.1, read on the forward strand.
GAGATTAAAAAATTATCTGGGGAGTGGAAACCACGATAATTTGGTTAGAGGGAATTAATTCTCCCTCATCATCTCTCTTGTTTTTTTTGAGTTTAAGTCTGACTCTGTCACCCAGGCTAGAGTGCACACAGCCACACAGCCTTGTCCTTCTGGGCTCAGGTGATCCTTCTGCTTCAGTCTTCCAAGTAACTGGTACTATAGGGGCACACCACCATGCCCAGTTAATTTTTTTGATTTATTGTAGAGACGAGGTCTCACCAAATTGCCCAGACTGGTCTTGAACTCCTGGTTTCAGGCAATTCTCTTGCCTCTGCCTTCCAAAGAGCTAGGATTACAGGCGTGAGCCACCGCGCCTGGTACCTAGTGTTTTTTAACGAAGGTTGGAAGTTGAGTAAGAGAGTCTCTTCCCTGTTTTGTTGTTTCTCCTCTTTCATTTCAGCAGTTCATTCTTGACACATTTTTTTTTAACATTATGCAGCTCCTCAGGGGTACCTAACCTAGACTTAGTTGCAGGTTGGGCTTGAACACTCTAGGTACATGCCACAGAATTGGCTGAGGTGCTCTGCAACGGCCGTTGCAGAGAGTCTTCTTGGAGGTTCTAGACACTCTCCAAGCCTTGGCTTCCCATGGCCAAGGTAAGTTCTGGGGTCTTCTTGGCTGCACATCTTCGTTCGCCCACCTTATCCATCCTGGGCTTGGTAGAATGGTGTTGTTCTCGGTGAGTGATGGGAAGCCCTAGGAAGTTGTTCTAAGAACCCCCTTTGGCCCCGGGCCTGTGACTGCTGCCATCTGTGCTGCTCCTTCCTGCCCACTCACTGGGCCTGCCAGCAGGGATGGAGCGTGTTTGAGTGTCCCGACCCCTCCGGTGAGTATGCAGATCAGACCGTGGCACCTTGAGCAGTAATGACATGGTTTCAGGAGCCCCTGTGCTTGGCAAGAGCTGGAATGTCATAGGAAAGAAGCCTGTCCTGGGGAGCTCTGGGGGAGTCAATGCTTAGTGGGGGTGGGGGTCTCTTGTGGGGTTGGATGGAGATGTGTGGGAGACAGTGAGGTCAGCGGGGACAGGGAGGACAGCCAGGGAGGCCAGCAGCAAGGTCTTCTCAAGTGACCCCCTTCTGAGAAACACTGTCTTGGCTGGTTAACTTTTGCTTTGGTCTCTTCTCTAGGCAGGGGCTTCATTACCATGCTTTGCCTGTTTCCTTGAAGATGCATCTCTGTGACTTAAGGAGAATACTGTGTATAAAACAGAGACAGAAATTAACTTTAAAAAATCCAGATGAATACAAATGAAGCTTAGGTGAATGCATGGGTCAAAATTCTTACCCTGCCTGGGCTACAGTCAGCATTCAAGCCCTGGCTTTAACGTGAAAGAGACAGACAGGCATACATATGACAATGAATGGCAAAAAGAAATGTGAAGAAAATAATAAAAGATGGAGAAAACAATTATGACAGCAAAAGTGCTCTTAGAACTCTGTAGAAAAAAGTGGAAACACTAAAATAAATGATAAAAAGAGGAATAGTTAAAATATAAAATGTAAAAAAGGATTAGCTAAATAAACATCTCCACGAAGGCAGGGAAAGATGACTGAAGCTAGTGTGATAGAAAATTGGCATAGAAACAAGCCATGGAAGAAATAGAATTTGAGGACAAAGGAAAGGGAAAAATACCTAAGGAGCTGCAAAAGAGCTAAGCGAATGTAGAGAATTACAAACAAAGGCTACTAACTATGGAGAGACTGTTGGTCATGAGTAGATAGTTTAAAAGATAGAAAATAGACAAAGTAAAAACAGTAAACTTGAAGATTAGCAAGATGGATGGTGAAAGGGAAAGCAGTTAAAAACAGCATAAATCAGAGCAACAGAATGTACTAAAACATGGCAGTGTTACAAAGGTTTGTAGCGTTCTTAAAGCAGAATAAATATACCCTCAAAGATTTAGAAACAAAAACAAACACATTAAAAGAAACAAAACTCCAAGTCAAAAGTCAGCAACAGGAGGGTGTCTTCAGCTGGATCCTTGAGCTGGGACAGCTGGTTGGAGCCAGGGCAGAGTCAGAACCATCCTTTTACGCATGACTCCAAGTCCACCTGGTACCTACAGACTGAGAGGCTCTTTCTGATAATGCCTGTCATGGAAGCCCTCTTGAGCAGAAAAGCACTTTCAGCAGCATTTTGCACTGTCCTCCTAGCATAGGGACTGTGGTGGTTAATTTTTGTGTCAGTGTGGCTAAGCCATGGTGCCTGGATCTTTGCTCAAAGTCTAGTCAGGATCTTGCCCTGCAGGTATCATTTTAGAAATAGCTAAATTTAAATTGGTAGGCTTTCAGTAAAGAGGACGACCCTTCATAATGCAGGTAGGATTCATCCAAGAGTTGAAGGCCTTCAGAGTAGATGAGGTTTCCTGAAGAAGAAATTCTGCTTCAAGACTGCAAGAGAAAAACCCTGTTTGCCAGCTCCCACAATTGTGTGAGCAGATTCCTTAAAGTAAATCTCTCTCTTTCTTTCTCTTTTTCTTCCTCTCTGCATATATACATATCTGGAAAGGAGACTTGTGTACCTTCAGAAAATGCTAAGGCCCCATCTCTCATGGGAGGTGCAGCTTGGTGGTGAGTCTGGAGTCCCAGGCAATGAGACTCTGTGCTTACCAGCACTTCCTGACCAGTCTGGAAGTCTGACTGTGGATTTTGGTTTAGGACCTACAAGCGTACATATTTCTCCCCTGTCCAAACCACTCTTTTCTTATCTGTAAAGTTGGAATGTCAATATTTCTGGTTTCCAAGGAATTTGTGAATACTACAAGTACTATTCCTGTTAACATGTGCTAAATGTCTACTGGCACTCAATGGAAAGTGCTAAGTCCTATAGTTTTAGGTTCTTTCCCTGGTACAGTATAATTAAATGAAATCACAAGAAGCTCAAGTCACAGGGTTCACCAACTCAAGTTATGCTTCCATTGTCTACTCCTTTAAAAGAAGCCTGCTGACATTCTTGGTGATGTCTGAGACCTACTATCTTATTTCTTACTCTCAGGAGTTATCTCATTGGAGAACTTTCCATTTTCCTGGGCTATAAGACTGCTTGCAGAATAAAAGAAAATTGACTCAAAGGCGACCTTAGTGGGTGTGAAGCCAGACTTTTGATAGGTGTGGGTTTCCCCTGGCTGGGAGAGAAAATGGGGTGGTGGGTTTTGTAAGTCCTGGAGGCTGATCTCCCACTCCTGGGCAGAACCCAGAGAATGCCTGTAGTATCTGTCACAAGAGACTCTAAATAGATTTGGAAAGAGACCAGAAGGTCTTCCCTCAGCTTACCTAGGGCAGCAGTGTTGGACCTTGGATAGAGAAGCAGCTTTGAACAAGGAAATTTGACATCTAGAGATGCTGTGGTCGTGAGAAAAAACCCCACACTCATCTGGAAGCATGTGAGCCTAAAGTTCTTGTGCAACACAATGGGAACAACAAGCGAGACCCCATGAGTGATAGGAGTGCTCTTATCAACCATGCACAAGGGGAGCTCAGAACTGAATTCTTTTAGAATAACAGAAATGAAGCACATCCAAGCAGATACCTCCTGGCCCTCACACTGAACACAGACTTTTGGGTCTTTCTCCTTCAGTTTCCCAGTAGGGATGATTGTCTATACAAACCCCGACACTGATTTTGTGCTTGTTGGTGGATGTGGGTAAAAATGGCTTTAAATGCATCTATTCAGAAGATCTGGAGACCAGGCTGAAGTAGAATCCTGGGGGACTATTAGGTCTTTCCAGAGTAAGGGAGAGTAGGTAAAGTAAACTAAGTTGGAGGCCTGGAGAAACAGCTAGATGCCAAATTGGACTCCACAGACCCAAGCTAAACCAGGAACACTGGGCACCTGAGAACTAGGAAGCCCCTGGAGGAGGAAGGAAGCATGGGGCATTTTCAGGTCATCCCCATGGACAGGTGAGAGTGTGGTCAGGAGTATGTCAGACTGGGTTAAAGGTGAAGCCTGGAGATTTACAGGCGTTGAATTCTCTGCATCGAGTTTCTCTCTGCAATGCTAACTAGAGTTTAGAAAGCCTGAATCTACAATCCACAGCCACATGGCAAGGTCGTTTTTAGAGCACTTTTTTTATTCAATAGTGTTGCTACCAAATTAATATCATTATTATTTAAAATATTCCTTTTCTTCTGAGTGAATACTAAATGAAAGCACTCTGTAAACCAAAGAATTCAGTTGTAAAGTATGTGAAAAACAGAATTTGTTCTGAAACCAAAACTAAAAATTAAAACGGTAAGAAAAGAAGTGTCAGAGAAATGTTTGACACTAGCATGCTAATGTCAGTAGGGACTGCGCCAAGTCAGCATTTAACTAGCTCATGTTTGCAGTAGAGATCTCTCAGGCGCACTTAGATTCTCTCGTCGGCTCCTCATTGACGTGAGGAAGACTCTTCCTCCCAGACCCCCTGCAGCCTGTGGTGGTGTCATATGACTGCCCCCAGCCACCAGGCTATGTGTGTGTAGTTTTCAGGTTTCACGTCTGGCTCTTCTCACCTGTGGCAGCCACAGGATCATGTATTGGGATGCCAGACTCATATTTTGGAAGCTGTATGGGTCTTGGAGTCACTGCTTGGACAGTGGAGAAGATTCCCGCACTTTAATTCAGTGATAAGTGAATTTTTGTTGTGTGAAGACACAGAGATACCGAGACTTCTTTGTTATCAAGCACCAACTAGCCTCTCCTGACTAAAGCAGTTTGGTGAAATGTCAGGGTGCGTGTAACCGTTGCCACTAACTACTTCATTGGAAGTCATTCTGTTTGCATTCCTTATTCACTCCTTCTTCTTTATCGACTGAATTGCTTAACCAGACATTCAGGTCCTTTGTACTTTATTCCTAACCCACTTATCTTTTTGTCACTCCCATCACTATGCTCTCCAGCTCAACTCTGCCTTGTGTCCTCCCCTTCACTTACGCATTCTACATGCATTCTGGATGTCATCTCTATTTTTCTCCTTCCCTCCACACCTTTGCTCCTGCTGTGCTTTGTGCTTGAAATTATGTCAGTGCATACTACATTCTTTACTGGGTTGAATGAAAAAAAAAACAACGCTTAACTTCAAAGCCAAGTGCAAGCATCTGTTCTTCTTTGAAGTGCTCCACCACTCTCAGGACTGAGTCCTCAACTCTCTATGCTCTCCAAGCTGGTGAGTTACGCTTCCAATTGGGACTGATCATACTCCATGATAGTTGGTTAATGATTTATTTCTCTTTTCTTTTCTACAGTGTTTTGTGCAAACAAAATAGGAAGGCAGATAAATATAGCATCGTGCCTGACCCATGAGGCGTTGTATGATGGTTAGATTGAAAGAGCTATTTTCTTGAATTTTTGTTAAGCTGTAGAAAAATGATAGTCATGGATATTATTATTATTATGTTTAGATATCCTTTCTACCCTCAGAAATCGCAAGTCAAATCCTGACTGAGTCAATTGCAAAGTGTAGTTTCTCAATCTTGAATAAGTTAGCTGCTATGAACCTCAGTATTTTGACCACAAATGGGAAAAACAGTACCAACTTCATAGTATTATTGCACAAGTTAAATGTCCTGATGTGCCTGGCACACACATTTAAGTGGATATCACCATTATTATATTTGACTGTGATATTAAAATTTTTTTTCTGAGTCTTAAGCCTTGAGGTGTCCTGGTCTGGTTCTTCTCCATCTCATGAGAGTTGTTCTGGTTTGAAACTAGTTCAGAGGTGACAAGAGAGGGGATTTGGAATGCTAGGGGTGAAAAAACCCTTGCTGGGTCAGAGCAGACCTCTTGGAGTAACAAACCCCTAACCCATGAGTTCAGCATTTGGAACAACAAGTTAAGCTATCCTCTGAGTGCCACTGAAATTCTAGACTGCCAAGTTGTTTCTGGAACAATGTACAGAGTTCAGAAGTCAGAGCTGTCTCCCTAGTCTTGTTCCTCTTGGGCAACTGTACAACGTTAGACAGGGAAGTTGACAGCTCTTTCTTTCCAACTGCAGGTATGATTTGTTTCTGTATGCATTGGGTGGGGGTGACTGCGTGAGAGGAAGGACCCTAGTCTTTCCTCCCACCTTCTAGTACATGGTTAGACATCAGTCTACTACTAAAATTAGAAGACAGACTCATTCTCTCTCTCTGATTACTTCTTCATGGGAGGAGACATGAAGGTTTGTCAGCCTGGAGCAGCTACTGCAATGGGCAACTCTACTCCTTGGAGTTCTTTCCCACTGGGATTCACTGGGAGGACTTTCCTGGGAGGTAGGGAGGCCTGCTCCTTTCAATGTGGATTTTGGCTTTAGGTGGGACTAGTTAATATCCCCACTCAGTCACTTACTAACTCTGTGATCTTAACTTCTCTTTTGCCTCAATTTCCTCAGTTATAATGTGAGGATAATACCACCTGTTTTACAGGGTAGACATAAAAATTCAACCAAATACTGCAGAACATGCTTAATGCATACCTGGGGCATTGGACAGGCTGGAGACAGTCATCCTGCCAGTACTGCTGTCTTCTGCTCAGCCTTCTATGTGGATGGTCCTGGGTGCAGACAGTGGCTGACATAAGGCTGCTTCTCTCTTCTTCCTCAAGATGGTCAGCATGGGACAGGACACTTCATTAAACTTTTTCTTACCCTGAAGTTTTTTCTCACTACTAAAGGCTAATGAAACACAAGGTGTCAGACAGTGTTATAATTGATTGCAAACTTGTGCTGTTGTTCTTCCATGCCCCGTGAGTGTTTGTGAGCTTGGATAGAACTAAAAAATCTACTGTCAGAAGGGCTGCTGACACCATCGGGAATGGCTAATCTTTATGTGTCTAAGATATCATGCCCAGTTGTTTCATCACCTGTCTACGTGTTGCCACTAACTACTAAATTTCTTGTGCAACACAATGGATAATTTTTTTAGAGGAGGTTAACATTTAAATCAGTTGACTTTGAGTAAAGCAGTGGCTTGAGTAAAATAAGATGGCCCTTCATAATGTGGGGAAGTCTTATCCAATCAGTTGAAGAAAGCCTTCGGGTGAAGTCCCAGGAAGAATGAATTCTGCCTCCAGACTAAAGCATGGAAATCTTGCCTGAGTGTTCAGCCTGTTGCCCTGCAAATTTAAACTCAAGACTGCAACATCACCTTTTACTTCCATTTCCAGCCAACTGGCCTGCCCTATAGACTTCAGATTTGCTAGTTCCACATTGTGGGAGACAGTTCCTCTCTCTCACACTCTCTGTCTGTCTCTGTTTCTCTGTCTCTGTCTCTTACTCTCTCTCTGTCTCTCTGCTTCCTTTTCTTCCTCCCTCCCTCCTCCTTCCTTCCCTTTCTTTCTCCCTCTTTCTCCCTCTCACATGTCCTATTGGTTTTCTTCCTCTGGATACAGCACAAGCTTATGGGTTGTTTTATAGCCACCATTTGTGGCTTCTTTCCCACAGTGCCCTTTTTCATAACAAACTAGTCACCTCCTGCTATCACATGTGGCCTAGACATGATTGTTCACCTAAGCAGGGACTTATCCTTTGCCCTTCTTAGCAGAACCACAGTTTCCTTCAGGTAAACTCTGAGCCACCACCAGCACAAGACTCAGGGGAAGCTAAGTCCATCTCTCCTGTCCATGGTTGACCAGTTAGCTCATGGCTTTCCCTGGCAACTGTTTCAGCTTCAAGGGCAGAAACAGGTTTTAAGATGTCCTGATCAAAAAGAAAGGACAGGCCGGACTCGGTGGCTCAGCATGTAATCCCAGCACTTTGGGAGGCCAAGGCGAGTGGATTGTCTGAGTTCACGGTCTCAAGACCAGTCTGGGCAACTTGGCGAGAGCTCATCTCTACAATAAATAAAAAATTAGCCAGGCATGGCAGTGAGTGCCTGTAGTTCCGGCTACTTGGAAGGCTGAGACAGAAGGATCGCTGGAGCACAGCAGGCTGACACTGGAATAAATGTGAGTGTACCACACTGTATTCCAACCTGGGCGACAGAGTGAGATTCCAACTCAAAAAAATACAACACCACCAAAAAACCAACCAAAAAGAAAGGATAGGCACCCCATGGATCTTGGAGAGAAACTTTTTTTTTTTTCCTTTTGCATGTGTATTGTCTGTTGATAGTTACCTTGAGACCATGGAAATTCTGCCTGAAAACACAGATGACAGGAAGTTGAGAGGCAGGGATAAAGTATGTACAGACAAACAGAACCAGAGTCTGAACTGAACATTTCCCAGCATTCCTGTGTAGCTGACTTTAGATTTCCGATGCTGTAAAATAATAAGCCCATCTGAATCAAGTCTTTTGTGATTTGTGGTCAAAAGTAACTCAACCGATACAACAACTAAAACCTGTGGCCTCTGGAGGGACTAACTGCGTGCGTATATTTGCTGCTCAGTTTCTTTTCTCTTATGTTCTTGACTAGACCCATCCTGTCCTTGATTCATCACCACCCACAGAACCCTAGCAGTCCTCAAATTCCTCCCTCTGTCATGCCCTCATAGTGAGGAATGCCTATTCAGGGTGAGGCACTAACATTCATGAAAACATACAAGACCACACTGGCCAATGCTAGTGAAACTGGTCAGCTTGTGGCTTAGCATGTTGCTTTTCAGATTCAGCCATGTTGTTGCAAGACCCCAAAATTCATTCTTTTTTATTGCTAAATAAAAATATTTCATTGTACGAGTATTTCATAATTTGTTTATATGTTTACGTTTATACATTTGTTTATAGACATTTAGGTTGCTTTCAGACATTTTTAGGTTGTTTTCAGGTTTGGATTTTTATGCTGAATGCTACTATGAACAGGCAAGTTCAAATTTTTGTGTAGCCATGTATTCTTATTTCTGTCTAGTGAAATGCCCAGGAATGAATCTGCTGGTCAGTTGTGTTTTCTAATGTGGCTCTACCATTTTGTGTCCTTAACAGCAATGTATGCAATTTCAGTTGCTTCACATACTCACTAGGCATTGGTATTGTCTGTCTTTTTAATTTAAGACATGCTGGTGGGTGTGGTTTTAATTGCATTTCCCTAAAAATCAGTGACATGTGCTTACAAACCATTTGTAAGTCTTGTTTCATGAAATGTCTACTCAAATTATTTCCTCTTTTTAGGTTGTCTTCTTCTTATTGATATGTAAGTGTTCTTTTTTGTATTTAGAAATTCTTTATCAGATATATTTTGTAAATATTTTCTTATGTTTCATGACCTGGTTTTAGCTTATTCACAAGTGTTTTTTGGCAAGCATAAGTTTTAAATTTTGATGAACTCAACTTATCTATTTGCTCGTTAATGGGTTATGTTTTTTTGTGTGTATCTAAGAAATTATTGCCTGATCTAGGTCGCAAAAACTTTTCTCCTGTATTTTCTTTTAGAAGTTATATGCAGTTAAGTGTCTGATCCATTTGGAGGTAGTTTTTTGGTTTATGGTATGAGAGAAAATCTTGACTTGTTTGTTGCTTCATGTTGATATCCAATGGATCCAGCATCATTTGTTGGGAAGACTAACCTTACCACATTGAATTACCTTGGTCCTGTTGTTAAAATGAATTTACCATACATGTGTGGGTCTGTCTCTGGGCTGTACTCTGTTTTCTTAATCTTTATATCTAGCCTTAGGCCAATGTCACTTTTTTTTGATTACTCTATGTTTATATTGTCTTAAAAATCAGAAAGTATAAGTCCTCCCTCTTGCCCTTTGAAAAAACTTGTTTTGGCTATTCCAGATCCTTTGCATTTCCATATATATTTTAGAATCAATTTAGTAATTTCTAAAACAAACAAACAAAAAAACCCAAAAAGCAAAACAAAACACTGTGATGTTTCTTGGGATTGTATTGAATTTATAGACCAATTTGGAGGAATTTATATTAATAAGACAGAGTCTTCCAATCTTTGGTTTATTTCAGACTTTCTTAATTTCATCAATGCTTGTAGTTCTCAGTGGACAGACCCTGTACATTTTTTATTCAATCTATCTTTAAAGATTTATTATTTATCTGATGCTATTTTAAATGATTTTATTTTATACATTTCATTTTTTGGGTTTTTTATTAGCATGCAGAAATACAATTGATTTTTGCATTTTGATTTTGTATTGCTTGACTGATCTTGGTAACTTTTATTATCGGTTCTAGTAGCTTTCTTAAAAAAAGTTTTTAGGACATTCTGCATAGACATGACTTAATTATCTCACTCCAAACACAATGTCTTTTCTTTCTTTCTTTTTCTCTTTTTTCTTCTCCTTTCCTCCCTTTTCCAATTTCTTCCTCCCTCCCTCCCTCTCATCCTTCCTTTTTTCTTTTTTTTTCTCCTTGTTATTCTGGTTAAGTCCTTCTGTGAAGTGTTGAATAAAAGTGGCAAAAGTAGAAATGTATAATTCATTTTCTATCTTAAGGGGAAAATAGTCTGTTTTCACAGTTAGTATGATGCCAACTCTAGGTTTTTTGTATATTCAATTTCTCTATTCAAGAAAATTTTATTTTATTCTCAGTTTACATGGATTGTCTATTAGGTATGGGTGTTGCATTTTGTCAATGCTTTTCTGTATCCACTGAGATAAAGGCACAGTTTCTTTTTGCTTTTTGTTTTAATCTGTTGGTAGAGGTTATAGTGATTGATTTTCAAATCTAAGTCAAGCTGATATTCTAGGTATGAGCCTAATTTTGTCATAATGTTTTTTTTGTTGTTGTTGTTGCATATTCTTGGGTTTCACATACAAGAATTTTGATCACAATTTTTGGTTTAATCTTTTAATGCCTATGTCTAGTTTTGGTATCAGGATAGTGTTGGCTTCTATCCTGAATAAATCCTGTCTGAATAAATACTAAAATGTTTCTTCTTTTTCTCTTTTCTGGAAGAATTTATGTTAAGTTGATATTAATTATTTCTTAAATATTTGATAAACTTCACCACTGAAGTCATTTGAATCTAAAGTTTTCTTTGTAAGAAAAAACTTTAAACTTTAATTTTATTTAAAGATGCAGGGCTATTAAGTTTATGCACTTTTCTAGGTCAACCACTGGTAGTTCTTTCAAGGTATTTTTTCACTTTGTCCATTATGTCAAATATATTGTCATAAAGTAATTTGCAATATTCTCTTATCATCCTCTTGCTGTCAGTAAGATCTATAGTGATATTAGCTTTTCCATTCCTTATATTTGTAATTTGTGTCTTCTGCCTTTATTTATTTATTTTGTTGAATGGTCTAGCTAGAGGTTTACAGATGTTATTATTCTTTTCAAAGAGATAGTTTTGGTTTCACTGATTTTCTCTGTTGCATGTCCATTTTCTATTTTATTAGCAACTGATATTTTCTTTATTATTTCCTTCTTCTGTGTACTTTGGGCTCAATTTGTGCTTGTTTATTGAGTTTTTTTAGTTGGAGGCTTGCATCATTGATTTGAAGTCATTCTTCTTTTTGAACACAGTAATTCAATGCCAAACATTTCTTTCTAAGCACTGCTTTTGTTCTACCCCCTACATTTTGATATACTGTGCTTCCAATAACTTTGAGTTACAAATGTCTTTGCATTTACTGTATTGACTCTTCTTTGACCCTTGTTGACTTAGAAGTTTGTTGTTAAATTTCCAAATATTTGCCAATATTCTGGATATCTTCCATTTATTCATTTCTAGTTCAATTCCATGGCAGCCCAAAAACACATTTTATATAATTTCAATCCTCTCTATGCTGAGGGCTGTTTTATGGTCTAGTCTGAAGCTCATATTGGTAAATGTCCCATGAATACTTGGGAAAATGTTTATTCTGCTATTGTTACATGGAGTCTGCCATAAATGCCAATTAATTAAAGATGATCAGTAATTCTTTCTGTCCCCTTTAACCACAAACACTTCAGGAATTTTTGGATCTAAGTTACAAGGCTCACAAAAACAGTTTGTCCTGCAGGCTGAGTGTGCAACATACCCTTCTCTTTTTCTGATTCGGCCCAAAGATAGCAGCCTTTCAGATGAATACGTAGATGAGTTGAAGCATCATTTTGAATGTAGTGTGCAGCCACAGAAATCCAATAGGACATCCTAAGCACATGCCTCCTTTTTTTTGTGGTAAGGGGTATGAGGTCAAGTAACTTGCGTATCATCTTGGAGGTGGAACTTTGTGTTATTTTGTAAAAAGTCAAGATGATTAAGATCTCTGCAGACCATGGTACAACAGAGGCCCATAATGCATTTGGGTAGCTGCAACACCTGATTAAATTAATAATAATCCACAGTCGTTCTCCAAGATCCACAGGACTTCTGCACAGGTGTAACTTATGAGTTATGTGAGGGAGTAATAGGTATCACTGCTCCTGTTTCTTTAAAGTCTTTTATAGCGGCATGAATCCTTGCAGTATCTCCAGAGAGGTGAAATTGGTTTTGGTGGTATTATTTTCAACTTATTCTTGGAAGGGATTGGACATTTCGTGTCTGTGTATATACCTAAGAAAAGTTAGTAAGTACTTCCTATAAAAGTTATGCATGTATACAGAAATGCTTATAGAGGCATTATTTGTAATATCCCCAAAATGGAAATGATCTAAATGTATATCAATAGGAGAATGAATAAGTAAATTGTGGTACATACTCTCAATCTGTGTAAAAACATGGATAAATATTGCAATCTCTATGCTGATAAAGCTGAATGGAAAATGTACAGACTGCATGATTCCATTGATAGGAAATTCATAAGAGACAAAACAAATTGATGATCTGAATAATACTTACCCTTGAGGAGGAAAGGGGTTGGTTATTGTCTGGGAAGAAGCATAAGAAATTTTTAGGATGGTGTTTTAAATTTTGATTTGAGTGGATGTGTGCACAGTTGTATATATATGTAAAAATTTATCAATTCTACTAAAATTAGTTTGCTTTATGTACATTGTGTTAAACCACCATAAAAAGTAAAATGAGAGAGAGAGAAGTAAGAAGAGAGGAAGAAAATGAGGAGAGGAAGAGGGATTAAAGAAAGAGAGAGAGAGAGGGAGAAGAAATGGCGGGGAGGGGAGAGAGAAAGAGAAAGAGAAAATAGAAGGAAAGGAATGAGGCCTGGCACGTTGGTTTATGCCTGGAATCTCAGTATTTTGGGGGGCCAAGGCAGGTTGATTGCTTAAGCCCAGGAGTTTGAGGACAACCTGGGCAACACGGCAAAAACTTGTCTTTAGAAAAACAACAGCAACAACAAAACAAAATGAACAGATAAAAAACATTAGCTGGGCATGGTTGCCTGCCTCTAGTCCGAGGTACTTGGGATGCTGAGGTGGGAGGTTTGCCTGAGCCCAGGAGTTTGAAGCTTCTGTGAACCGAGATCACTGTGATCATGCCACTGCACTCCAGCCTGGATGACAAAGTGAGACCCTGACGAAGAGGAGGAGGAGGAGGTGGAGGAGGAGGAGGAGGAGGAGGAGGAGAAGGAGAAGGAGAAGGAGAAGAAGAAGAAGAAGAAGAAGAAGAAGAAGAAGAAGAAGAAGAAGAAGAAGAAGAAGAAGAAGAAGAAGAAGAAGAAGAAGAAGAAGAAATAAACAAGGATCTTTCCTTTGCATTGTCATTATCTATTACAGCAGTTGCCCTCATAATTCCTGTTTGGCTTTGAATGTAGTCACTTTATCTACTGACTTGAACACAGTTGTCATTCTCCCCTGAATGGGAGATTGAGTTCATTGAGCAGGTTGGATAGGTCACACAAGTAAGCAAGTTTTGCACCCCATTCTGTGTCACTAAAATGCTCTGCCAGTGGTGACTGATTTTCTAAAAGAAATCTCTGGAGATACTCTCATAACCCATAAGCTCTGGCCAGTGATCTACCTTTAGAAAGCCATCTCACTTCTATGTGCAAGAGAAGACATGTGTGTTCTGCATCCATCTCCTAACAGAGCTGCATGAACAGAGGTGAGTTAAGGGCATACACTTTAACGGTTGGTAATTTTAGTCACATCTTGCAAAACATTGTTAAGTTCAGGTGACATCAACTCATTTTTCTGCTACCCAATGTTTCCCTATGGATGACACAATGTGTAGACTCATATTCAGAAGCAACCTCTTTGACCCGAGTAGTAAAACCTGAAAGCTGTCCAGTTATGGCCACTGCCCCGTCTGTGTTTAACCAATACAAAATGATCAGTTCAGTTTTCCTGATATGCAGTCACTCAAAGACTCAAATAGTTCTGCAGCTGTGTTACTGGTTGGCAACAAATATACATATAACATATTCCCATGCATATCCTCCTGAAAAATATATTGCACAAAAACAAACTTTGTTGCCTTGTCAACATCAGTAGACTCGTCAGCCTGGATTGCATACAATGACTCATTAATCCTCTCTGGCAATTTCACCTCAGTATCTTCTGCTATTTCATCAAGTTGTCCAGTTATACTGCTAGCCAGAAGAGGAACAGGTGCCTCTCTTAAAATTTCCTGACGGATGCCTTTAGCAGCAGGCAGGATCAACTTTTCACCAATAGTAAAGAGCTTCTTAGCTTTAGCAATGCAGTTAGCCACTAAGAATGATACTCTCAGTGCAGACACATTTGAGGGAATGATGGCCTTCAATAATTGCATCTGTTCTTTGTGTTCACATTTTTTTTCTTTTGAAAAATTCCAACTGTGCTGCCCATCAAAAGTGGACTGGATAAAAAAAAATGTGGCAATATACATAATGGACAATTACACAAACATAAAGAAGGACAAAATTACAAAATTTGCAGAAACTTGTGTAGATTTAGAGTCTATAATACTCAGTGATTTATCACAGAAACAAATAACTGAACACCACATGTTTTCACTTATAAGTGGACCCTGAACAATTACCATAATACTATAAGAAAGGGATTGGCAGTAGTGGGAAACTGACAGGGGAGGGAGGGGGCACACTTCATCAATGAAGGTACCTATCTCAAACCAGGTGAAGTGGGGACAAAAATGACATCCAAACTTTACCTGTACGATGACCATTTGTATACCTAACCCTGAATTGTACCCCACATCTTAAAAATAGAAGTTAAAAAAGCAAAAATAAAAAATTTTAAAAAACGTCAAAGGCTTGTCTTTTAATGCGTAGTGCATGATCTCCATGTGACAAAGTAGTTTTGAAGGTTTTGTGGCATTGTTGGATAATTGGTTGCCACATATTATGCAATGCAGGCATGGAGAATGTGAATCACCTGTTGTAAGGAACCATAATTTAAGTAGGACTCTTGATATTTTCTTTTAAATGCAGCTTTCTTTTTGTTGGCCATCTTAGAGTCTTATCATTGGGTATATCCTGCTTTTCAAAGATGCTCGCCTGTGATTTTTTTTTTAATCAATATTTTTTATTTGGATATTGTGGGGTACAGTTAAGGGTTAGGTATACAAATATGCTTCATTCAGGCCCCCTTGTTGATAACAGGTGTCTCCCCTTCCCCAGACAGGTGTTTACTACCATTAGTCCCATCCTCCCGCATAGTTTCCCACCACCGTCAGTCATTTTCTTATGGTAGTGCGTTGGATAATCAAGGCCCACTATATGAGTGAGAATATGTGATACTCAGATCTTTGTTTCTGTGAGAGGTCACTCAGTATTATAGACTCTAGCTCCATCCAGGTTGCTGCGAAATTCATGATTTTGTTCTTTTTTATGGTTGCATAGTATTCCATCATGTATATGTACCACATTTTAAAAATCCAGTCCTCTTTTGATGGACAGCATGGTTGATTCCAGGTTCTTGCTATTGTGAACAATGCTGCGATACACATTCGTGTGCAGGTATCTTTTTTATAGAGTGATTTGAGTTCTTCAGGGTATATTCCCAGTAGGGCGATTGCAGGGTCATATGGGAGGTTGATGTTTAGGGCTTTTAGGAATTGCCACACTGCTTTCCACAGAGGTTGCACTAGTTTACACTCCCACCAACAGTGTAGGAGTGCTCCCTTTTCGCCACATCCTCTTCAGTGATGTTTGTTTTTTACTAATTTTGGCTAGGGTTATCTTGTAGGCTTACCAAAACTAGGGCTGAGACAAGTATGCAGTAAGGGAAAAAGGTGAGATGCCAATGGAAGTGGTAAATAAGATAATGGATGAACTACACACAGACTAAATAAGTGTTAGATCGTGACTTGAAGCCTGCCACCAGATGCAGCTGTACAATGAAAGCACATCCACTCACCACTCACTGATAGGATTTTGGTATGAGTCTGCAAGCAACTGATTTATTGTGGTCTCTGTGCAGTCAAACCTCACTGCTAACATTCATCTGTATTTGCAGCCATTCGCCAGCACTAGCATCACTGCCTCAGCTCCACCTCAGATAATCAGGCATTCGATTCTCATAAGGAACATACAACCTAGATCCCACACATGCAAAATTCACAATTGGGGTTGCACTCCTATGAGAATCAAATGCTACTGCTGATCTGGCAGGAGGCGGAGCTCAGTGAGTAATGAGGAGCAGCTGTAAATACAGATGAAGCTTTGCCCTCTGGCCTGCTGCTCACCTCCCGCTGTGTGGCCTGATTCCTAACAGGCCATGGACTGTACTGGGACTGGGGGACCCCTGGTCTATTAGATTCTATGTCTTCTTATTAAAAACAATACTAAATACAAGAAACTAGAAAAATTATCTCAATCCTGAAGCAAACGCCAAAGTGGGAATTTGATATGTTTATACATGGCAACACCGAGTGGCTTAGAAATGTTAAGGTGCTGAGAATCTCCTTACCCCCCAAATTCTTGAAAACAGTGACTATGCCCTCACCAGATAAATACACCTGCTGGAACCTTGATCTTGGACTTCCCAGCTTCCAGAACTATGAGAAATAATTTTCTGTTCTATATAAAATTACCCAGTCTCAGGTATTCTGTTACAGTAGTACAAACAAAGACAAAAATTGGTACTAGAGAATCAAGAGTGTTGCTGCAACAAATAACTAAAAGTGTGAAAGCGGCTTTAGAACCAGGTAATGGGTAGAAACTGGAACTCTCCTAGATTGCTGAGAACGGAGCATCAAGGGCAATTCCAGTGAGGACTCAGCAGAGAGCTGTAGAAAACTTCCTTCTTCTGAGATTAGTTAGGTGGTTTTGACCAGAGTGTTGATAGAAATATGGACAGTAAAGACTCTTTTGTTGAGATCTCAGATGGAAATGAGGAACAACACATTAGAAGATGTAGAAAAGTCCATCCTCGTTACAAAGAGGCAAAGAACTTTGTTAAATTATGTGAATGACAACAGTGAAGAATAGTGAGAGTTGTCAGAAGTGGGTGTGAAGGGCTTTCTTGTGGTGTGATCCTCAGCTATGATGGCGCTGCAAATGAGTTTCTCTACTCCACTGGATTTTTTTAAAAAATAATTGCCTAAATATTGACTTTGTATTCCTTCCCTAATGCCATTTTCACCAATTCCTTGCATCAGATCTTTTATTCAGTGAAGGTCTCTTTTATGTTAGGTACTGTGATTGGTGCTTGAGGAGGAATATATGCCTCAAACACAGTTTTTTCCCATGACAAATTCACAGACTCATCGGAAGAGGTCTCCCACACGTGATATAAATTATTACAGTATGGTGCAATCACCCTGTAATACAGGTGTGTTTTGAGAAATAATATAAACAGTATTTCAGCTTAATACTAATGACATGTGGTCTAATAATTTACACAGGAAGGAAACTTCCAGGCTGCTCCCTCCCCACTGTCTGACATTAGGAGAAATTTTAGTAACTCTGAATGAACAGGTGCACTTGTCCCAATCCCAACTCTTTTCAGACTTGTATATATGCCTGTTGATAGGATATTACCACTTTATTATCTCTGAAAGATAGTGGGAGCAGGAGAGCTGAAGAGTGTGTGTTCCCAACCCCCAACTAGACAGAGTTCAGGTGTTTGGAATTGTCCATGCTTGACACAGGAAGTCATGGCCCGACTGGAGTAGCAGAGGCAAAACTCCAGGAGAAATTGTCAAAGATCTCCTGTTTGTCCACTTTTTGTGTGAGAAACCAGAGTGAAATAGCTTATAGAAGCTCCAGGAAAGCTTTTGATTTTGAATTAGATTTATTTCAGGGGTCTTGTTGGACTCTCATAGGCTTTTGGCTGTCACCTGCTGGTAAAATTTCTGAAGATCTTGAAAGCTAAATGATCCAGTTGCTTGGGTCATCCAAAAGACCACGCTTCTAGAGGTATCAGGAATTGATGCTTTGAACACAGGAAGGTGAAAGAATGCATGTTGTAAGCATGGCAGACCACCTACAACAGGCTGTGTTTTGCTGTGTCTTCAAGCTACTATGCTTCAGTACCTTACCAAGGCTGAGCTCTGAAATAATGTTTTCTCTGGCATCTCGACTTTAGCACAAATGGGACTATATTTCTTAAGGCCCATCCCTATGATTAAGATTTCCATGAGGAATAATTAGATTTTAAAGGACATTCACCTATTCTGAAAGTTTCTTCATGCACTGACAGTGTACATCAATAAATATAAATGATAGATGAGGATCCTGTTTGATTTTCTTCTTATTAATAATACCTAATTTTTTAAAAAAAATCAAGACACAATAAAGATAAGCAAAATAAGAAACACATAATAAATGGATAACTGATAATAATGGAAACTTCTCTATGGAATTAGTTACATAAAGTTCTCTCTAAATGTGTTCCCCATCCCAGAGCTGATGTTTTCTCATGGTATTCTGTGGTTCCTCAGTCTTTCTGACTCTCAGGGACAGGACCATGTCTCATTTGTTTTCCCATCCCTGGAAAAGACAATAACTATCTGTCTAATAAGCAAATGAATGAATGGATAAATTAATGAATGAGATGAATCTTTATGGCAATTAGAAACTGAGGTGTGGTGTTCTTGGTTCTCTTGTCAAAGAGGCTTGTTCCATGCATCCTTCTTCCACTTCCACTCTCAAGACACCCCTGACCAAGTATGTTATTAACTTTTGATCTCCTATTTCTCATCTGAAGCAAAGATAATAAACACACTCTCACAAAATTGTTGTGACTGTGAAATGTAATATGTAAATTCCTAACCCAAGGCTTGACAGATAACAGATGTTCAACAGTGGAAGAGTGTCATAAACCTCTCAGACATCAGAAAAAGTGCAACTTAGAACATGAGAGCATTCTTATCATACATAGGAGGTTCCAGAGTGGGGGAATGACAAAGAAATTTGATAGTGTCCAGGCATCTGTATTGGTGCATTTCCAAATGTGCATGTATGTCATTTATTTTTAGTAGGAAGAGCTGACAACTTAGATAGAAGTAGTTAAGTTCAGCTTTTCCTAGCAAGTGTATAACATGCAATTCATTATTGAGATCTTATTTCTGCCTCACCACAAGAGATTTGCTGGAGGAAGAGTTCTTCAGTGCCAAGGTGAGGGAGAAGCTGGAACCATTTTGAATAACTCACTTCTGGTTTTGTTGACATTCATGGCAAGGTTTTGGTTAAACCTAGACCTCTGTCTTCAACTCAGTGCAAACCCTCTCTACTGCAAGAATACTAATTCTACTTGTCGACATTAGTGGGTCTGTCCATCTGGACTCCTGGACTCTTAGACATCACTGACAGCAAGAGACCTGGGGTCTGGTGATCTGGGGACCTGTGGCAACTCAGAGTTGATCCAAGGCCTTTGGAAGGCAAGGCCACTATTGCTAAAGCTGCTCAACTTGGTGCCTGAAATCCTTCAGAGGGGGGACCTCTGTTTGCTCCCATCGTTCCCAGACGGCTTCGATGCTTCTGCGACAGTCAAAATGAGGATTAAGGAGCCATGCTGGATCTAATAGCTGAGACAATATCAACTGCATTCTCATTTTCTCTGCATGCACAAGTAAGAAGAGTCCACAAACTGAATGTTGGCTTTCATAGGAATAAAATATAGCCTCTCTGATTTAGCGAGAAACTGCAATCTTCTAGGCTGCTCCACCACTTTGGATGTAAAATGCATTGAGTTCGTTTTGCAACTCTCTTCTTAAAATCTGTGAATTCACCTCTGTTCAGCACACTACTTTACCATTTTAGCCAATAATGTTTTAAATATGTGGAAAGAACAGCGTTATTTTGGTTTTAGAAATGTGTGGAGAAAGATACTGATATATCCTGAGGGACTACCGAACTCTCATACACACTCTAAAATGCTGTGCCAGGGAGTTTTAGATTTATTCCTTACTTAGTCCATATTCATGGAAATGTAATTTCTTCCCATGTGTCAGATGAGAGAGACCATGTCTTTCTGATTCAAAGCCAAGTGTACTTTCCCAGAGAGGGCTGACCAGTGGAATAATGATATCCAACCTTTTTTCTAAGCCACATTGAGACTGATAGCATCAGTTCGGATTAGGTTTGGCCACATTTAAAAGAAACCTGAATACAGTGGTCTAAACAAATGGAAAGTATTTTCACTCATAAGATAAAGTTCAGCCCTATACACTGCTCCAAGCCCACAGATAAGTTGTTTTTTTTTTTTACTTGAACCATGTTGTCCTTTAATTTATAAATTTTGAATTTAGTACCATATTTAAACAAAAAACACATATCACAAAGAAATATATATTTTTAGGCTTCTTCTTAAATAGTAACCATTGACTGACACTGCCTGAGTAGTGACTGCCCCGTTAGCTCATGTGTGTTTTGACTCTGTCACCCCGGTGCTGACATTCTTGGCCATGTACCTCTCAAGTGACCTCATCATGCATATCAGAGCCCTGCTGATTCTGAGTTTGCAGCCTCCGGTTCATACTTCATCTTCTGTATTCAGTTCCTAGGGCTTCCATAACACCTTTTGTATTCATTTCTTAAGGCCGTTATAACAAAATACCACAACACCAGGTAGTTTGGAATAACAGATATTTATTGTCTCACAGTTCAGGAGGCTGGAAGTCTGAGACCAAGGCATTGACAGAGTCATGCTCCCTTTGAAATCTATAGGAGAAAAGTCCTTCTTTGCCTCTTCCAGTTCCAGAGGCATTCCTTGGCATATAGATGGTCATCTTGCCTCCATGTCTTCATGTCATCTTCTTCTGTGTATTGGTGTCTAAATTTCCCCTTTTTATAAGGACACCAGTCCTAAAAGATGAAGGAACACCCTAATGACCTCATTTTTAACTTGATTATCTTCAAAGATTTTATTTAAAAATATGGCCATATTCTGAAATAATGGGGTTTAGAACTTCAGTATCTTTTCAGGAGACACAGTTAAGCCTGTAACATCTTCCATGTCTTCTTTGGCCTTTTGGTTTTCTAACCATTTCTCCCTATTTCTATATTTTTTGTGTTTTAACTCTTAGCCTGTTTCATGGTGCTAGTTACTACACTATAACACCCCTGTTTGTGGCCATTCACTCTTCCATTAAGAAAACTTCGTTTCCAATGAAAATGACTTTGCATTTTCATCTTGGTAACACAAAAACAAGTTCAGCTTCATCCGAAAGTGTTTTGTTGTTGTTTTCAACAGAATTATTTGGCGAAGTTTGAAGTCTATTGTAAGGGTGACACATTTTTCTAATCTCATGGTAATTGCTGCTTGGATCCCAGCACTGAGAAAGATTTGGAGATTCTGTCAAAATCAGTGGTTGGGAGTTCTGTGATTGAATGGTGATGTCTACTTGGGTTTTAAGCTTTTTGTGTTCTGTGAAGTGTGGTGGGATGGATATTAGGCAGTACCCATCTTTAGTTTGTTAAGCACTTTTTTAATCACTAGGGATTCAATTATGAGTTAAATAGTGGTGCCTACTTTTGTTAACCTTGATAGCCAATTATTACCATGCAGTGTAATAGCATGGAACAGACTCAGAATGATGTAGTCTGGCTCAAATAGCATTCTCTAAAAAAAAAAAAAACAAAAAACTTCTAAAACATAAAACTATCTTCGTTCACAAGAACGTGATTATCTATGTAGAAAAGCTGAAATAACTGACAAAAATACTCTTGGAACTAATAAGAGGTTATAGCAAGGTTGCAGGACACAAAAAGCAAATATTTAAAGGTCAATCACTTTCTTACATACCAGCAATGAACAAATAGAATTTGAAATTTAAAACACAATACCTTTCAAAGTACTTGGAAATTAAACAGTACACTTTGATCTAGCACACAAGTAAAAGAAGACATCTCAAGAGAAATTTAAAATATTCTGAACTAAATGAAAATAAAAGCACAACTAATCAAAATTTGTGAGATGCAGTGAAAGCAGTACTTAAAAATTTTTAGTAATGAATGTATATATTAGAAAAAAAGAAAGGTATAAAACCAGTAAGCTTAGCTCTTATCTTAAAAAACTACAAAAGGAGAGCAAATTAAATCCAAAGTAAGCAGAATAAAGTAGCTAGCAAAAACTAGAGCAGAAATCAATAAAAGTGAAAACAAGAAATCAACGGAAGAAAAATCAATAAAACCAAAAGCTATTTTTTTGAAAAATCAATAAAATTGATAAGCTTCTAGTCAGACTAAGAAAAAGAAATAGAGGACCCACATTTTTATATCAGTAATGAAAGAAGGGACAACACTACAGATCCCATGGATGTTTCAAGAATAATAAAGAAAGACTACATGTAACTTTATGCCCACAATTTTGATAACCTATATGATATGGACCAACTTCATGAAAGACACAATTTGTCAAAACTCATTAAGGAAGAGATAGATAATCTGAATAGGCCTATATCTATTACATAAATTAAATTAATAATTAATAACCTTTCAAAACAGAAAATACCAGGTTCAGATAGGTTCACTAGTGAATTTTGCCAAACATTTAAGTAAGAAATTATAACAGTTCTCTACTATATTTTCAGAACATAGAAGCAGAGGGAATACCTCCCAACTCATTTTATGAGGCCAGCATTACCCTAATACCAAAACCAAAGACGTTACAAAAAAATCTACAGACCAATATCTTTCATGGACACAGATGCAAATACACTCAACAAAATATTATCAAATCAAATACAACAATGTTTTAGAGAAGTATTAACCATAACAAAGTGAGATTTATCTAGATTTGCAAAGCTGGTTCAGTATTTGAAAATCGATAAATATAATTAATCAGATCAACAGGGTAAAGAAGAAGACATCTCATAATCACATCACTAGATTCAGAAAAGACATTTGACAAAATCCAATATTCTTTCATGATTAAAAAAACTTTTATAAACTAAAAATAGAGGGGAATTTCATTAACTTGACGAAGAACAGCTACGAAAACCTTCAGTTCGCATCACACCCAATGGTTAGAAACTTGAAGCTTTCTCAGCATTATCAAGGACAAAGCAAGCATGAGTGTTACCTCCCAATGCTGCTTTTTAACTCTTACTGGAAGTCCTGGCTAATGCAGTAACAAAAGAAAAGGAAATAAAAAGTAGACAGATATGGAAGAAAAAAACCCCCCTCAAATTGTCTCAATTTTGGATTCTTTGAAAACTTAATTTATCGAGGGGAAATTGATATAACATCAAACATTTAATACAAACAATCCAGGGGCATTTAATGTACTAACAATGTGGGATTTTAATAATATAATAATTTGGCCCGTCTCGGTGGCTCAACCTGCCATCCCAGCACCTTGGGAGTGTAAGGCCGGTGGATTGGCAGAGCCTGTGGGTTCGAGACTGGCCCAGGCAACTTGGCGAGACTGTGTCTCTACAACACATTAAAAATTAGCCGGGCGCGGTAGTGTGTGCCTGTAGTTCTGGCTAGTCGGAAGACTGAGGCAGAGGGATCGCTGGAGTCCAGCAGGTTGAGGCTGTGAGCGTGCCACTACACTTCAGCCTGGATGACAGAGTAAGACTCCAACTCAAAATAATAATGATAATGATGATAATAATAATAACAACAACTTAAAATCATTGATCCAGGTTCCAGGTCACTTGCTACAAATTTGACATGTCATTTACTCCTGTCACCAACCCTAGAAAAGGAATCATCATCACTCCTATTTCACTAATGAGGAAGTGAAGACTTAATCTATCTAAAGATACATAGCTACAAAGTCTTAGAGCAGAAATTTAAACCCCATGCACTGACCCCCTAGGGATTGGTTTTTAAGACTTTTTTTTCTATTCTATCACGTTGCCATTTGGGTTCAGAAGTCTAATTCTCTGTAGGTTTCCAACTTGAGAGAGAAGTCAGGCTACTAGGTGAGGAGAAATAACTTCTCTTCTCTGACCTTCTCCAGCCTGAGGGTGGGCGTGGGCAGTCCCTCTGAGGGTTGAACACCTTTCTCACATGGAGAGTCTCTTGTCCTGCCTTCCTGTACCCCTTCAGGGAGAGGCAAGAGGCAGTTCCTTTGATGGCTGTTGGGGCGGAGGTCACTGGGAGCAGAATTCTTGTTTTGTTTTTTTTTCAGTTGGAGTCTCACTCCATCGCCCAGACTGGAGTGCAGTGGCACGGCCACTGCAGCCTCGACCTGCTGGGCTCCGGCGATCCTTCCGCCTCAGCCTTCCGAGTAGCTGGAACTACAGGCGCGCGCTACCACACCCGGCTGATTTTTGATTTATTGTGGAGATGAGGTCTCACCAAGTTGCTCAGGTGGGTCTCAAATCCGCGGGCTCAGGCAATCCACTCACCTCAGCCTCCCAAGGCATGGGGATTAAAGGCTGAGCCACCATGCCCGGCAGGAGCAGAATTCTTAGGAACAGCACCCAAGAGAGCCAGCACCCAATCATCCGAATCGGCCCAAGAGAGGAAACCACTCCCCACCCCACCTTCCATGCCAGTCTTCCTTTATATGAAAAAGGCCAAAGACAAGGGTTTTCCTCAGCGCTACCCTGCCTGTTACAGACTGCGGGGAGCTGGGCTCTCTGTCCAGCCTCTCTTGGCTGTGATGAACTAGAGAATGAAGGTCATTGTGAGTCACAGCTTGGGGCAGAGACAGCATCCTCACCCAGTCGCTGAGAGGCTTTTAAGGGATGCCTTCCCTGTGAAATGCCTCCATGACCAGCGTGTAGCTCGTTTTCACTGTGCCGCCTAACACTGACATCTCACACGTCCAGATAAGCCATCTTTGAAGCGGCAAAACTGCACATGCAGATGTCAGATGGCCAGGGATAGGTCAGTAGAGGAACCAGTGTGCTGAGAGTTGAAACAAATAAGAAGAGGAGGCAGGAAGAGAAGGAGAGGATCATTGGCATCTGACAACAGAAAACCAACCCCTCCTGGAACCGGGGAGCCCTGAGGACAGCACTGGGGCAGAAGGAGGCATACTAATGGCATTACTAGGATCCACTGTATGATAAAGGGGGCTTTGAGAAGTTCTTGGTGGGATCATGCTGGGGGATGGGTCCACTGTCCTTGTCCACAGAGACCCTAAGTATATCCTCTTCTTTTCCTCTCCCCACTGCCAAGATGGAAAATGTTCAGGAAGGTTGTGCTGGGGCTGGCAGCTTGCACCTGTTAGGGTATAACTAATCCCTTCCACACATGGCTTTTGTGGCTAATGTAACGCCACATTTCCCATTGTTTTAGAAAGAGTGTGAATGATTCAGGGGCCAGAAACAGATGTGTCCACCTGGGTTGAGGCTCTGCTCTAAGCCAGAAGCCTATGAGACAGCTGTCACACTGGGCTTACCACACTGGGAAGCCAAGCCAAAAGGCTGGGCATGTGTCACTGTGTGTGGTGGAGTCTGCTTTAAACCTGGCGAGTCACCGAATTAGTTTGAAAGACCACTGCAAGGAAAATGGAACAACCTCATAGGAAATTGTGGAACACGAATCTGCAGGATGGAGCCTGCTGGTGAATTCTATGCAAAAGTGTCACAATCCAATTTAACTCTTCTTAATAGTGGTATGATAATAGTCATTGGGCCATGCTTTTATCAAGCTGGGCCATATAAACTTTGGCCCCTCCCCTACCATGGGGAGGTGAATCTTCTCTCTCTCTTTCTCCAACTTTCTAAATGAACTATATTTTTCAAACTAAAAAAATGATAATAGTCATCATAACAGCAACGCCAGTAATAACCCAGAGAGTTGTTTGGTCAAGGTCTCACAGCACATGAGGGTAGGATTCCATTGGTTGGCAGTTGAGGCCAGACTCAAGCAATATGTGATGTGCCAAATTCCAAAATGGGTTTTGTGTGATGTTGATGAAAACTTGATTTCCAAATTTAATAGCAGTAGTATTCAACCAAGGTTTTAAAGACCTAGTTTTATGTAGTGCTAGTGAATTTTTTGCTTCCTCATATCTATGGAAGGGATGACACTCTCTGAACTGAAAATTAAGACATATGGTGTGAAAGACCTTTGTGCGACTTCTGAGTGCAATATGTAACATAGAAGATTTAATTTAGGCATATGATTCTAGAATGCCTCCTGAATTCTACTGCTGAGAGCAAAAGTTGGGAGAGTACCCGATGGAAGTAATGAGTCCTCCCTACAAGCGATGGTTGCGTCATTCTGATAGTCAGTAGTCAAGGGGACAGCTACCTGGGCCATGGGGTCTGCCCCTGGGCAGGGATTTAATCCAGTCACCAGGCTGGTCTCCCTAAGGAATCCAGGGATGGGCCAGAAGCCCTGAAACACGTACAGCGAGAGAGGAAAAAACTTAAGCCTTGGGGTTTAAAAATGAGCTCAGGTCCTAGTCAACCTTTCAGACCCAATCACTGGGCTAGGTAGAAGAATTCATGGTAATGGATGCATGGGCAAGAAGCCAGGTCTTTTAGGACCATCTGGTCTTTGAGGCCAGCTCCTGGATGAAGGGAAGTGGAACAGCAGAGAGTTGCACAGTTTGTCCTAGCGGCAGGTCTTTTCTCTGTGTGTAGGATCTTACCTTTTTGATTTCCACTTCTGCTGTAAATCAGGAGTGAGATTTAATTGAGTGAAGAGATGAGCTTGTCCCGATATTCATTTTATAATATAGTCCCCTTTCCCCGCCAACTTCCTGCTCTCTACCCCCAAACTCACTCATCTTCCCTCCTTCCCTCTCTCCCTCCCCTCCTTTTCACACTGCCCCTCTCCCCCCACCTCTATCTCTATTTCTACATTTACTTCCATCACCATCACTATCTCTAGTTCTTTCCTATGGATGTTTTTTGGATCATCTGGCCTTCATGGATTAAACCCCAGTCTTTAATCTCTTCTTGCTTCTGGAAAATAAGGGTTCAGGGATTTGATAGTACTGGACCACACAATACATTCACAGATGTTTTGGTTTAAGTTTTTTACTTGTTCTGCCAGTTCCTTTATGAGCTTTTTATGATTACTTTTCTTCTCTGGAATCAATTGAGAAACAAATACATGACAGATGCTTTCCCAAGAGATAAGTACATCTACCTCAAATGCGATACCACACTCGGCCTGCTGGAATGTCCTTCCTTTCATGAATGCAGGTGGAGAGAGAAAGAAAACACAATGGAAATGGCAGAAAGACATTACAGTGTCACAGAGGATGATGAAGAAAAGGTCCTGGGATGTGGTGGACACATTATCTGATGAGAAACTGGAGAGCCAAGGCCGGAGGGGAAACACACTCACCCAAGGTCAAGCAGTGAGTATAGCCAGTGGAAACATAAATTGAGTCTTCTGATTTCTCATCCAGGGATTTTTCTTCCACATTATCAGGTTTGTTTTCCAAAATCCAGGGTGGATA
Source organism: Carlito syrichta (assembly GCF_000164805.1). Classification (NCBI taxonomy): domain Eukaryota; kingdom Metazoa; phylum Chordata; class Mammalia; order Primates; family Tarsiidae; genus Carlito; species Carlito syrichta. The sequence goes on from NW_007250687.1 coordinate 677,946, forward strand.
TAGTGACTAGGAAGAGTAGATAATGATTTATGTGACCTAAGGGATGTTGAGAGTGTTTCCATGCTATGTCATTCATTTGTTTATTCACTTTTCATTCATTCGTTCCTTCTTTCACTCAGCAAAATCTCACCAAGCGCCTCCTATGTGCTAGATACTGAGGATGCAGTAATACATGGGATGTGGTGTTGCTCCTTAAGAAGGCCTCTAGCACTAAAGAAGCAGGTAGAGATGTAACTGGCCAATGAGAATGGAATGAGAGAGAGAGATAATCTAAGGCAGATGTGGGAGAAATCCTAAGGTTTCATAGAGAAGAGGAAACTCATGATTTGAAGGGCTTGGAGGTGATTTTTGCAAAAGGCCTTGGGCTTGCTGAATTGGAAAGCTGGGAAAGAGAACAGAGAATCTGGCTAACAGGTTAGACATTTCCAGAGATGGTTTGTAGAGATAGGAAGTGGTTCACTGGGGCTGGAGTAACAGAAGGTCAGGGGACTTGTTGGTGATAAGGCAGGAAACGCGTACAGATATTGTGATGCTTAAAGATGTACAGTTAGATGTTTATTTCTATGGCTTGAAGCTGTTTCCTATATTAAAATGCATCAAGGATGTGGCATGCAGACATCAGCAACTTATATCTCAGGAATAACAAATCCATCGGATCCTATTTTGAGGCAACATTTGATAGGTTTAGAGTTAAGTGATGCTGCAGGTGATGTCCTCCTGGGTGCTGACACAGACACAGGGCTAGGCATAGAGAAAGTTGACTGGGGAGGAACCTCAATCAATGGAAAAGGGGGGATGCAGAATGGCAGGGAGAGCAATCAGACAATGCGAGGAGGACACAGTCTCTGCCCACCCATCCTAGCTGCTGCCAGGGATGGGAAGAGACAAGCCAGTGTGCTCGCCTGTCTTTGTCCTCAGCCAGATGCTGCTCAGGAAGAGTGTACTCATGGTTTGAGTGCTGAGAGGGACTTGAGAGGACCAGCAGGGGAGGTTTCCAGGTCATGGAAGCTGGAACACAGGTCCTTCTTTAAGCAGAGTCCGAATGGTGCATCTCTTTGGGTTTATAGGGCATGCAACAGGCTTAGGATGAAAGATTGCAGAAAATAAGGAAAAAGTCAAGTGGTAGTCTGCACACTTTTTTCTCTGGATCTTGATATTGTCTCTCACTCGATATCTGTGCTGAGTCTTTTTTGATTTCTTTGACTGTTCTGCTTCCAGGTATAAGCCCTCAGGGAGCCTAGTCCTTTAATAAATGATGTTTGTGCTTCCAGAGTCCCTTTCAGAAATAGACCTATATATTAGATGTCTAATATACACAGGCTTGAAGTATATTGGATGAGGTCTTGAGAGGAGAAGAAGTTGCCTAGCAGAAGTCAGTCCATAGCCTTCTGAAACCCGGTGCCCCTAAAGCCATGATAAGAACTGAACTCAGAGTGAAGAGCTGATGGTGACAGACAGACCAGGGGACAGTGGATTCCACAGGAGCATGTTCAGATCAGGTGCTGAATATGATTCTCCAGGCCCTGGAATGGGCGATTTTCTTCATGAAAGAGTTTTATGTGTGTCTCATAATACAAGAGAGCAGGAATAAAATGGACACTGGTTAATGTTGGGATTACTATGCCCTGATGGGATTCTCTTTGAACAGAAATTTTCTCATCAGTAAGAGTCTGGGGCCTTCCAAAGCCCATCTTCATTGGCACTCGCCCCTTTCTCCTCCTCCATATGCCTGGGTCCTGCCTCTCGGGCCCCTAGAACCCTAAGACCCTTTCATCCAAACCTTGGAAGGCGGCTTTTGATCTGCAGACTTGGTGTTCACAGCTTTCTTCCCCTACTCTTGCAGGTCTCTTCCCAGATCCTGGCCCAGGGGAGCAAACAGTTGTCAACGAAGTGAAATGGGCAAATGGCAGGCCATAGAAGCTGACGTTCATGAATCACAACAGATAATTTAAAAAAATCCTGGCGGTTTAGTTCAGGATGTCAAGCTCAGGAGACTTTCTGAAAGGTTACTCAAGTTCCCCTCACTTTTAGGCCAGAAAATATTCTGAGTGCCAAGAATATGAAAGTGAATAGAGCAAAACAAATACTGAGTCAGATGAGCAAGAAATGGCAAATGGGGCTATACAATAAAAATAATCTGGATGTGTCGCAATTAGAGATCTCTCTGTAGGTATGATTCCCACCTCTGCCCCTCAGTCTTTGTTCTTAATTTCCTTCTTGTAGAAGAGAAAAATTAACCATTGAATCTTACAGATCTATTTATGGTGTTATACTTAAGTTGGGATGCTCTAACATGAAAGACTCACATTACCTTTTGCTTTTAATTCCTTAACTTGTGACATCTCTTCTAAATAGAAAAGTGTGCAACCACATATGTCCACATAAATTACATGATAATAATAATGATAAAAAATAACCCAATATTGATAGAATTCCCTGCATGGTCCCTCTAAAGCTCTTTGTGCTCCTTCCCCTCCAGGTATTCTGGACACCTCCTCTTGCCTTACCCCAGAGGACCATAGCCCTGAATGGTATGCTAATCATATTTCTTTGCTTTGTAGCGAAATCACATACATGCAGGGACGTCCTCTCCACAACCGGTATGGAAGAAAATGCTTGATGACTGCCATGGGGCAACCTCAGTGGTCTCATACATACACCTCTTGAAACAATACACTGCTTAGTTTAGTCTGGACTCCATGTACTTGGAGTTACACTATGTGTATTCTGCAACTCGCTTTTGTTCATGCAAAAGTATGTGCTTGAAACTTACCCTTGATGATGTAACTATGATGTAGCTGTAGCCCATTAACTTTTCTGCATCGATTGATTTGGTCTTATGACTTTTTTTCTTTAGTCTGCAGATATGGTGAGTTCAGCTACTTGTATTGTTCTATGATATTTCATGTGGTTATTAATTTTATTTAATGCTTATTAATTTTAGTCCTGAGGGAGTGTCAGGCTGTTTCTTTCCTTCCTTGGTTTTTACAGGACTGAGTGCGATTCTGCACACTCTGCAGGCTCCTGAGAACCCAGAAGTGGTGTTTTCAGGTGGAACAACAGTGCTGGAGAGTCTGCATGAGCTCAGGCTTGGTGGAATTTGTCAATTTCCCAAGTGGTCGGACCACGTTTCCTCCAGCTGGAAGTGACCAGGGATTTCCATTGCTCCACATCCTCGCCGATGCTTGGTGTTTTCAGATGTTTAATATTTTTGCCACTTTGAAAGTTTGAAGTGGCACTGGATTATGGTTCTAGTTTACATTTTTCTGATGACTGATGAACCACTTGGGGATTCTTGGAGAGACACACCGAGAGACAGAGGTGGTTAGAATTGGATTCTGTAGAGCAGGTAAGAGGAGGAGAAGGTGGCAGCGAAGTGAGGCAGTGGCAGACATGGTGCACACTCTTTCTGCTTTTATACCCTGTGTTTGTTTCAAGTGCCACCTCCAAAGAATCGCATCAGTTCTGACTTGTTCTAGTAATCTCTGTATTCCAGAAATTTTCTATGTAAATCTTAAAACCTCGGGAGTTTCTGTTTTACTCCAGGAGGAAGGTTAAGATTCGTTACTGTGCAGGACGTCCTCTTAACAACCTAGTCCGGTAAATGGTGGTGAGAGAGATATGTAGGGCACCGAGTATGTGGGGAAGTTGTGGTACTGCCCCACATGCAGGGAGAGATTCCTAGTAGCATGAGCGTGTGAGTGGAAAAGGACATGAGCTATGTGACCTGCTCGGCCCTCCTTGTTGACACCTAAGACTCATCCACTTCTCTCTGTTCTCACTGTTCCCTTTGATCAGATGGGACACAGGAAGACCCAGACTGTGGTACTTGATTTTCTTATAATGTTATCTTCCTGAGTTTCACACATTAGTGATCATGTTGGCTGTGAGGTTCCTGTCTCATAGAATTGTTCTGATAACTTTCCATAAATCATGTAAGTGCTCAATAAAAAGTAGCTCATATAAATCAAGGTCATTTTTTATTCAACAAATATTTATGTCTAAGTAACATCCTAAATGCTGAGGATACAGTGACAGAACAGTCTCTTGCCCTCTGGAGCTTGCACTCCAGTGGAAAAGGTAGCTGGGCACATGAAACACACAAATAAGACAATTTCAGATATTGACCAGTCCAACAAGGAGTCAAGCCAGGTGGCATGGCAGAGCACAGGCAAGAGGTGAAGCAGCCCACAGTGAACAGGGGAGGGGAGAGAGTGCTCCTGGCAGGAGCAAGAACACCTGCAAGTGCTCCCGGGGCACGAGCGGCTGGAGTGAGGGGAGAGTGGGAGATCACAGAGATGCATGGGCTTCCTTAGTCTGTTCCCAGCTGTGAGCCATGTCACAGAGGGAGCATGTTCTCTGATTTTGTCTTACGTCATCATTCTATGGTAGGGATTCAAAGTTATGCCAAGTGCTCCCAAGCTAGATCCATCAATATGGTAGATGTTGGAGAGGCACAGGGACTTCCTCTCCACAACCTGGAAGAAAGAAAATACTTGATGCCTTGATGCCTGCTATGGGGCAACCTCCGTGGTCTCAGCACACTCCAGCTCCTGCCACTGTGCCTGCTTGCATCCCATCAGTGGAACCCCAGTCTGCTCTGGGGACCCTGGAGGGTGCTGTGCTCACCACTGCACTGGTTCTCAGTTGGCACAGAAGTAAACCATTGCCCAGCCTGAGGGAGGACCACCTCTTGCCTCTGCCTGTATGAGGGCTCTGGGGCTGTGGTCCCTATCCTTGGGCTGGGGTTCTCGTGAGTCATTTGTAACACTGAGTCCACTTTCACAGGTGTTTCTTACACGTGAATGCCATATGTGCCTTAGTGGAAATAAAATTAAAGTCTAGGCTAAGTTTTTTAATTCTTTGACTCACATCCCAGCACCTGCACGATGAACATTGGAATGTTCTCACTAAATGTGCATTGAATAAAGGCCATTTCTTGAATATAAGGTTTCTAAAGACTTTGGCAATAGCAAAAATACTTTTCCCACATCATCTCAAACTTTTGATGGATTGTGGCTCCCTTCCAGTTTGGAATGGCTGTGGTTGCTGATGTTGTTGGCTTTGGCCTTTGTGTTCCCAGTCCCTGGTGAAGGGGCCGATGGACTCAGAAGCAGCAATTGAGGAGAGAGAGAAAGAGAGAAATGGAGAGACTGGAGGAGGGGGTAAGGGAGGGGAGGGGAAAGAGAGAGGGGGCAAGGGTTGAGAGCGCAAGAGAGCAAGCTGTACTGTGTTCTCTCCCGAAAGCACCTGGCAGGCTGGAAGCAGCTCCTTTGCCAATACTTGAGAGCTATAAATAGGGCCCTTTGGGATTGGCTCACATGAATCCTTAGAACTGCCAAGCTCTCTGAAAGCAGATGGGGGAGGGAGTAAGGAACAGTGTGCTCTTCCTAGGGCAGGTAACTCCACTTCCCTTTAGTGGAGTGTGGAGGGCCCTAGGAGGAATGCAGATAAAAGGAGCTCAGTGCATGTGCACTATTGGGTCAGACATGTCCGTAACTTGGTGGGAAGATACATATGTTCAGTTACATACTGCACTTGTGAAGCAGCTGAGGCACTCGGGGTGGGGATTGTCAGTTCAGACTCATCCACTTCTCTCTGTTCTCATCGTTTCCCTTGATCAGATGGAAGACGGGAATACCCAGGCTGTGATGCCTGATTTTCTCATAAAGTTACCTTCTTGAGTTGCATACATTAATGATCATGCTGTCTGTGAGGTTTCTGTCTCATAGAATTGTCCTGATGACTTTCCATAAATCATGTGAGCACTCAATAAAAAGTAGCTTGCATAAATCAACTCCATTTTTTATTCAACAAATATTTATGGCTAATTAACCTCCTAAATGCTGAGGATACAGTGGAATCAGTTTGGCCACTTGCTATCAGTTATCAGAAAAATGTAAACTAGAGCCACAATCCAGTGCTCTAGTTTAGCTGTGGCTTTCAGGAAGGACGCCGGGGCAGGACTGGGTGAAGGCTGAGCAGGGAGCTGGATTGAGGGATAGAGTCTGACATCGTAGATCTAGACAACCCTTTACATTTGACGGTTGGGAAACTGAGGCACGGCCCTTTGTTCTTTTCCCTATGTCTCTGACATCTTTCATGGGGGTAGGTTGCTTTTAATGCAGTTCACTGAGATTCTTCTGCCGGTCAGTGCAGGAGGTGGCGGCCTGGCCCCAGAAAGGCCCTGGCCTCAGGTCCACTGGACTCCACTGTGGCACATGACATCTGGACTTGCCCCTCCCAGCTTCTTCTCAGAAGCCAAAATGTCAGATTCAGAACTATCCCAAATATCTCAAAATATGTCACAAAGAAAAGTCATGGAGACAAGCAGCACTGGCACACTTCCTTTTATTTGCTTGTGATTGATACGGTTCGTTTTGTTCTGGGCTTACATCATGTCATTACAGAGCTCTGGGACCACATGGCTTTTTTTTCTTGCATTACTTTTCCCTAATGCCCATAAGATGCCATGTACAAGGCAGGAGCATTCTAAGAGAGAGCCTGGTGAAAAGCATGACATTACTTGCCACAAGGACATAGGTGAGGCCATCATTGACTATGCTACACTGTGACCACTGTATAAAAACCTGGGGGCCAGAGATCTCTGACTTCTGCTTGACTTGCTACGTTTCTCCTTAGGCAACCAACTGGTTAGTCCTCATATCACAGATTTAGTAAGTTGTGCCCTTGCCCCTTGACTGTTGGCTGACCTCCTTTCAGCCCACTGTGGCCCTGATCTTTGGAAGTGTATGGTGTATCCTTACTCATGGTCTTCAACCTCTTTTTCCTTCCTGGCTGCTTGAGTCTGTACGGGGGCTCTGAACTCATTCTGAGTCCTTCTGGTGAGGACGGATCATGTTCTACCACCAACCTCCCTTCTTTCCCTCCCTCCCCTTTCCCCCTCTTTTTCTTCCTCATTACTCCACCTCCAGCATCTCACTTCATTTTCCCCCTGCTAAGAACCTATGCCCCTCTAACTGCCTCAGACCCAATCTGGGGTATCAACAATCTTCGGTTTGGAATTTAAAAGTCCCAGTCCCAGTCCCACCACTTGTTATCTGGGCAGCTCTGATTTGTGGTTTTGCCTCCGTGAGCCTTAACTTTCCAATTTGTCAAATCAGGCAGACCTAACCCTACCGAGGGCTAACACAGGGGAAAGTAATAACCCCACAGCTGACCCCTTATGGTTTTGCTAGGAATGCCAGTTTCCTTGTTGATCAATGCCAAGACCACCCCCTTCTGCTTTAATCAGAACCCACCTGCCCTAAAATTTCTTCCACAGAATTAAAAACAAAAGGAAACACAGACGTGTCCATCTACTCGCCCCCCCACCCCGCTTCTTGCCCAGCAGATGGCAGTCTCTGACCAGGAATCTCATGGCCCAGCTGCTGTGGGAAACTGCCGTCTTATAAAGAGAGGATTTGTCAGTGAAAACGCCAATAAAGAAATGTTATATACTGTTCTCTACAGAGAACGTGTCTAATGAAGAGTTAACACTTTCAAGCAAGGGGATGTGGATTTCTCTTCAGTTTCTACAAAATGCACATGACAACCCTTGAGCTCAAACTCCTTTGTTTTCCTGAGATACTGCCAAGTTCCAGGGTCCGCCTACACCCTACAAGATCTAAGACAGCCAAAAGTTGTCTTCCTCTTGTTCTTCCTGATTTTTATCTCATCATTTTCTTAGGTAAACAAAGGCACTGTATCTTTGGTTAGCAACAACTGTGATTAGAGTCCCCAGGTGAGGAATGGGTTGGGTTACTTTCCAGAGCAGCAAACAGAAAACATCTGGTGCTGACATGCTGATGTATCTGCCCTCAGCTGCTACAAAAATTCTGGGAATAGGGGTGTGGGGGGCATTCTGCTGGCTCACACAGAGGAGAGGAGGCTGAGAGAATAGAGCTCCTTTCTGGGTAGAACTGGGTTTTTCCTCAGATAACAGGGCTTGCCTCTTCCCCCTCCTCTCCTCATCCCTCCTGTCCCCTTCTCTTTTTCTCTCTCTGCACTCAGATGCACGTACTCTCACTCTTTTCTATCCCGATGCAGTGGATTCTCTCTCCTGGCAGGGTTTATCACTGTAATATCAACAGTGAAATAGGATTTCCATGGTGAGGGGTAGTATTTTCAGTTACATATTCTATTTCCTTCACAGTTGGCGTTGACATGTTCTGTGATCTACGCAGAGTAGGGGCTCCCTTTCAGCGTGGCATGCAGGGCAGCTCTGACACATGTCCAGAGAGAGGGAAATGCATACAGCTTGCTTACGTCCTCTGAACTGCATGGGGTTTGACTAGCTTCCACACTGAAAACAGGCTCAGACTGCCACTACAATGCATGTGCGTGCATGCACGCATGTGTGTGTGTGTGTGTGTGTGTGTGTGTGTGTGTGTGTGTGTGTAAAATGAGGATTCCTCAAACCCCAGAAAAGGTGCAGAAGCTCTGCAGACTCCCAACCTCAAGCACACACACAGAAATGCAAATGTCCTCTACAGACAGTAAGATACCTTATCTTGGGTCTCAGTCATTCACACCAGTTCTACTCTCTTCAATAAAATGGTCTAGAGGTAAATAATCTACTTCAGCATTCGTTCTTCCGCGTGCCCTCCTCACCGACTTGTTCATTTGCTCCTTTGTGTGTCTCTAGTACAGGGTGTGGGAAACACATCTAGAGGTGGTGTCCAACAAGCATCTCAAATTCATCTTCAAATGCACAGATGTTTTCTTCCTTGCCTTTTGCTTCTCCTGCTAGGTCCTACACTGGCCCTTCCCACCACCTTCTTTCTCTTGGATGAGTCTTGGAGTGTTCCCTTCCTTCCAGCCACCATCGCTATGATTCACATCCTTTGCTTTCTTAGTTTCTCACATACGTGCAATTTTGCTATGTGCTGTTGAAATGATTTTTCCAACCTAGATTAAATTCTTCCTCATGGCAGGGATGACTGTAATCTTGTAATCTCAGAGCAGAAATTTCCAGTGCCAGACACCCCCAATCCTGGCAGGAGAACTGCAGGCCTCAGGACCTGTGGCTTTGGCTCAGCCATTGTGTTCACCACACTGGGTTGCCCTGCAGCGGGGAGACCATGAGGCTGCTCTCGCCAGAGTTGTCCTCTTCCTCATGCGTTGTCTCTGTTACTAGTTGATAAGTCTAAACTTGCAAAACACGTGAGCTTTGCTCCCCCAAAACAAAGCCCCGCAGAGAAAGATTAAATTAGAACAAGAAAACAAGAAAAAAAAAAGACTCCTTTTACTTTGTCGAGGTCCTGAGAGCTCTGACTTCCCCCAGCCCCTGAATTCATTAGGGTGCACTCACGTAGGGGCCCAGGGTGAGCCCTGACAATTCAGATGGTGAATTGTATAGCTCAACTCCACTGTCCATGGGGTGCCCAAATTACATAGTGTTTCTGGGTGAGATTGGTGTTTGAATCCATAGACCTAGGAAAGTAAATTTTTCTCCCCAATATTGCTGGGCGTTATCCAATCCACTGGGAGCCTGTATAGGACAAAAGACAGGGGAAGGAGGAATTCCCATCCCCTGCACTATTCCTGCCTCACTGCTGAGCTGAGACATCTTGTTTTGACTTCTGCCCCGAAACTCGGATTTACACCATCAGTTCCCCTGATTCTTTGGCCTTTGGACTTGGACTGAATCACTCTACTGGCCTTCTTCGGTCTCCAGCTTACAGATGCCAGATCGAGGGACTTTTCAGCCTCTGTAATTATGTGAACCAATTTCTTCTAATAACCCTCTTTTTATGTGTTGGTTCTGTTTCTCCAGAGAACCTTGACTGATACAAGAGAGTTGAGGTGCAAAAAAGGCTTAGGCAATCTCTTCACAGAATCCTGGCCGACTAGATACAGCTGTCCATAGCTCTTCCCTCAGTACCCCAAAGTCTGCACAGTCAACCCATAGAGCTGTGCTCCTCACCCCTGGGATGCTGCTCTGGGAAAGTTGGTTTCCCTGGCTGTGCCTGGAGTTTTACCCATGCAAAATGGATAGAATCGCTCTTATTTTCAAAGTTATGTGTGGATTAAAATAATGTGTCTAAGTCTGGTACAGAGGTGCTCCCACACCAATGCATCATGCAAATTTCTTCCTGAACTGATCGCAACACAACCCAGTGGAAGATGTTGTCCAGCAGTGAGATGACTGAAAGGTATAGGAGAGGAAGGATGCCCAATGGTTTGTGAATAATAAATCTAAAACTTACGGGAATTTCAGGAATCTACTTACTATGTTTTATTTTAGGTTAGACCTAAGATTGTCATCTCAATTGTACATACACTTGGCTGAGTAGTTTTGTGTCTGTAAAGGTAAATGCAATCCTGTTGGTTACTGGTCAAATACAAAAGAGTCAGATTCAAAAGCATTGGCTTGCAGAATGTACCAGGGACTTGTGACCCCAACAAGTGTAAAATGAGTGTAGAGGAAGTTTAACATTTTCAAGTTTCTTTTTTGATACTTAATTTTATGATGTCTATGATCAATTCTTTGGTCCGTATGACTTTTTAAAAGTGTTTTTTTTTCAGGCATTTGCTACATGTTTTTGGTTAAACTGTGTTCCCCACAAAAGGACGTTGAAGTCCTAACATCTAATGCTTCCTGTAAGAGCAGTCTCCATCTTTGAGACGCTCACAGTTGCAGGGGATATACAGACCCACAGACATAGTCACGGTTCAAAGTGGTAAGTGCTGGGAACATGCTTCCTTTGAAGGACATCTGGGTGCACAGAAGCAGAGGGGCCTAAATCTTTTTGGAAGGTGTAGGAAGGCGCCAAAACTTGAGATAGGGAGCTCTAATGGAGAACATATAAAAAGGTATTGGAAGGACAAAGAGGTTGATGCCGTTTACACACCATCAGGGGAGGCTAATGTATTCTAAGTTATCAAATCTCCTTCACAGGATAACTCCAAATGACCTCATGAATTCATTTTCATGATATCACAATTCTATTTTAAGCTGGCCCTTTTCTTGGACATTTAAGTGCTTTTAATATCTTTTCTACTAGAAATATCTTACACATAGGCATCATGACAGCTACATTTCCATGCATATTTGTATTTGTGCCTTAGGTATGCTCTTAAAAAGTCTACAATCAATTACATTATTTTATACTGTGTAGGTTGTCACACTTAAAAGGGAATAGGCAAACAGGAACATGTTTAGGAGAGAGTGACTAAAACTGAGTCTAACTGTCGCAACTGCCAGGGTGTGTGTCTAGAGGAAGCCCATGTTCCCCACATGACACCAGGGAGAGGTCAATGAATAGGAGGACAACTGATATAACTGTCCAAGTGAAGCAAAACCCTTTGGAATTTTAAGCTCTGAAAGGCTAAAATTTCTAAGCAAGACTAGAGGAAAGCACATTGTCTCACTGCCTTGGATCCTGATGAAGACGCACCTCAACAGAAGGGGAAGAATGTCCTTGTGAGATCAATCTCTGGCGTGAGGTCGTTAGTTTCAAATGCTAGACACAGGCCCCAGACTAGCCCTATCCACTAGAGGAGAAGCCATTCATAGAGACACAGAGGCCACCAGCAGCCGCTGTACTGGACTTGCTGGTTCTGCCTCAGTCGCCGAATGTGAGTTGACTATTTATTGAAGCATCACCACAGTTACTCCCTCCTGTCTAGCTGACTCCACACCTGTGGCCTGCTCCTACACGCTGCTACTGGGAGACAAATTTCATCTGCTTTTGGCATGGCTCCCACAGTAGGATGGTTGATATGTCCAGACTACTCCAAGGACCATAGCTTTTGGCTTACAGCTACTACACTCAGTTTTTGGATAACAGCCTTTGATTGTCAAGGAGAAAAACCCTTGCATTTCAGATCTGCCCTGAGTACTTGGCAAAGGATAGATAGATAATTTCCTCTGTAAACTAGACTTTCATTTCTTATTTGCCATAAGAATTAAATCTGGGGAAAGCATTTAACCAAATTATTCTCACAAGATTAGAATAATTTTTTTAAACCTGTCCCCTGGTAATCTTTTTTCTATGACAGTTTACTGAGATACAATTCACATATCATATCATTCACCTATTTAAAAATCTATTCAATGGTTTTCAGTAAATTAACAGAGTTGTACAACTGCCACCACAATCAATTTTACAACATTTCTGTTACCTCATGAAGAAACACTGCACCACTTAGCAGTCCTTCCACTTTTCTCTCTTCCTCCCAGCTCATTCACCCTCCAGACCCTGGCCATTACTACTCTATGTTTTGTCTCTATAGATTTGCCTGTTCTGCACATTTCATGTAAATGGAATCACACAAAAGTCACACTTTCTTTGTGACTGACTTCTTCCACTTGGTACAAAGTTTTTAAGTTCCATCCATGTTGCTGCATGTATCAGAATTTCCTTCCTTTTTATTGTCTAGTAAAATTTCATTGTAGGCATGTATCACATTTATTTATCTTTTAATCTTTAAAGGACATTGACTTGTTTTTGATGTTTGGCAATTGTGGAAAATAATGTTATGAATATTCATGTACCTAGGAATGAAATTGTGGGGATACATGGTAACTCTATGTTTAACCAGACTGCTTCTTAAAGTGACTGCATTGCTTTATATTTCTACCAGTAGTGGGTAAGGATTCTAATTTCTCTACTTCCTTGTCAACACTTGTTATTATCTGTCATTTTGGTTATAGTCATTTTAGAGGATGTGAAGTAGTATCTCATTGTGGTTTTAATTTTCTATTTCCCTGATGGCTAATAGTATTAAGTACTTTTTCATATGCTTATTGGACATACACATATCTTCTTTGGAGAAATTATATTCAGGTTTTTTTGCCCACTTAAAATGGTATTATTTTGGTCTTCTCGGAAAATGTCAGTGGAGCCAGTTGGACTGCACAAGTCCCATTGTGAGTGAGGAAGTGCATGGAAAATTTTATGTATGTGTCTGTGAGTAAGTGGGAGTGTGAGTGGCTGACTGTGTGGGGACTCGGGAGCAAGTGGCCAGGGTTTTCCTGGTGAAGTGGCTGGTGCTACAGCTGCTCTGCTTGGACCCTGGCACTGCCCAGGGCGCAGAAGCCAAGCAACATTTTTTTTAAATCAGCAAAGCCATTCCCAGGAAGAAGCAGCCAGGAGTGACTACTGGCTCCAGGCTCTGCCTCACCACTACAGCACATGGCCAGACACTGGAAGCAAGGGCTGCAGAGGGAGCCCAGCAGGGGAGCCCAGAGACAGAGGCCCACTGGAGAAGAAGAAATGGGCGCCTGCCACTCTTGAAAACTGGGCAGGGAAATCCTATGGCTTGCTCACAACAGACCCGATCCCTGTGACCAGAAGATGAATTACTCTGTGACTGATCATGACCCAGAGGGAATATCCTGAAAGCACAAACTCTGGAGGGATAGGAGGGAGTGGTGAGTCTCAGGAGCCCTACACCCTACTCTGATTCAACAGTGTGACAAAGAATGTAACCAGAAAAGGATGAGGAAAACCCCTGAAGAAATCAGAGGTGAGTCTGGGGTTGACTCAACCCCCTCCTCCCCAGCAATCCTCTGAACATCAGATCCACATGGCTAGGGCATGACTGAGAGGGATGAACCCAAGTGGAGCCTGGACATCAGCCATGATAGGAGGACTCTACTCCAGGATAAGTTTGGCTGGAGCATCCCTTGCCAGCATCTGGGGAAGAGACAATCCCACATCACCCCACTGGAGGGTATTCCCCTGACCATACAAGAGTGGAAGAGGTGAGACTGAAGTCCCACCCACTCCCACCATCACTACCTTCTTCCCTGGGCAGGACACTGGGTGATTGTGAAAGAGGCTACAGCTTTGCAGGGGGAAACAGAGGGGCTTACCTGTGAGCAGCAGAGAGGAAAAACTACAGGACCAACCACAAGAGGACAGGTTGGTGTTTGTTTTTTTTTTTTCTAATTTTTTTTTTCCTTTTCCTTTGTTCATGAATGTGTATGTGAGGGTTCAATCTGGATTCCCCCCAGCTATTTTTTTCTTTACTCTTTCTTTTCTTCTTTTTCTTTTTTTCTTCTTTTGTTTATGTGTATACATGAATGATTAAGTGTTCACCTTTCAGTTTTTTTCTTTTCTTTTTGTTGTTCTGTTTTTTTACTTTAATGTGTGTGTGAATGTATATGTATGTGTGAGGGTCTGATTTGAATTCCTTTTTTGAAATTCTTCTTTCATTTTTCCATTTTGTGTTAAGTGTGTGCATGTGTACGTGTGTGTGTGTGTGTGCATGTGTGTGTGTGTGTGTGTGTGTGTGTGTGTGTGTGTGTATGAGAGTGAGATTTGGATTTCTTGTTTTTTCTGTTGTGTTTGTTTCGCATTGCTTTTTCCTCCAGTTTGTTTTGGTTTTAATTTGTGTGCATCTGTGTGTGTTTAATTGTTTTCTGCTTTGGTTTCTGCTTTTGTTTTTCTGTGTTTCCTAAATTAAAAAAAAAATTTTGTCCTTATTTAATTCTATTTTCCTCTGTTTTCCTCATTGCTGTTACTATATCTTGGACTCAGAGGGTACACACACATACCCATGGCATCGTCATATAGAGTGGTGGTGGGGAGTGTGTCTCAGGAAACCCATACCAAAATCATTGTGGTTAGAAAGTAGTTTCTGTATCCTAGTTCCCCATCCTCCACCTTATTTGACTCTCAAAACTACAAGAGACAGCAAAGCTTACCACCCACAGCCTTGTTTCAAAATGGAACAAATTCAGAGCCCTGATCAGAGAAGAATAGAGGCTGAGCAAACATCAGAAGTGAAAGCCTCACCAACTGCCACTGAATAATGGAACTAAAGAGAAAAGAAAGAGATCTGTCACAAATGAAAAAAAATCAATGGAAGAACACAGGTGAGATTCCCAGTGTACCAAAGAGAAAACACCTGAAAAATCAGACCTCAGAGCCTAAACAATGGAAGTCACCAATGACTCGTCCCAGAATACAACAGAGATTAGGGAATGGATTGTAAGAGTGAATACGACTCAAGAAAGACAATATGCAACACTGAAAGAACTTGTAACAGAGATTTTTGCCATAGAAATTTCATCCAGGAAATAAATAACAAGATGACAAGCATGGAAAACAGAATTAATCAAGCAGAAGAAAGAATCACAGAACTTGAAGACCAAAATATGGAATTAATTTGTTCTGTAAAAAACAAAGAAAGAAAACTCAGAAGGAAAGAACAAAGCCTCCAAGAGATGTGTGATTAATCAAGAGGCTGAACCTATGCCTGATTGGTATCCCGGAAGAAGAATGGGAAAGGGAGATCACTTTGGAGCAAGTATTCTAAGAGATAATCTGAGAAAATATTCCCCATCTCACCAGAGATGTGACAATTCAAAAATAAGAGATACAGAGAACTCCCACAAGACATCAAAGGAGAAGACCAACCCCAGGCACATATTAACTCACCTACACAAAGTAAACACAAAAGAAAAAATCCTAAAGGCAGCAAGAGAGAAAAGTCAGACTACTTACCAGGGAAAACCAATCAGAACAGCAGCAGACCTATTGGTAGAAACACTACAAGCTAGAAGGGACTGGAGTCCAATATTCAAAGTCCTCAAAGATAAACAATTTCAACCAAGAATATCCACCCAGCAGGCACAGTTTCATCAACGATGGAGAATTAAAATCCTTTCCAGGTATCCAATCCTTAAGAGATTATGCAGCTTCCAGACCAGCTCTACAGGACATGCTTCAAAAGGCATTAAGCAAAGAAGAAAGAAAGAAAAAAAAAAAGAATAACCATGCACTTCCCAAGAAAATAGCAGAACGTACTTGAAAACACACACATACATCAATCCGAAAGTTGAAACAAAAAAACCAAGCAAAGAAAAAACTTTATAAGAACCACATGACAGGGATAAACAATCACATTTAAATAATCAGCCTGAACATGAATGAATTAAATGCACCACTGAAAGAGAATGCAAATTGGATAAAAAGCCTAACACAATAATTTGCTGCATCCAGGAAACTCATCTCACCACAAGGATGAACACAGACTCAAAGTTACTGGGTAGAAAGCAAATTTCCAGGTGAATAGATCACAAAAGAAGGCAGGAGTCATTATCATAATATCAGACAAAACAACCTTTAAACCATCAAAAATTTTTAAAAGATATGAAAGCACACTATATAATGATAAAAGTTTCAACCCTATCAACAAGAAATATTCATCCTAAACATATATGCACCCAAAATGAGAGTGCCAGAGTTTATAAAGCAACTACTAAATAAACTAAACAAAGATATCGACTCTAACACTATTATAGCTGGGGACTTAAATATCCTGCTAACAACCCTAGATAGATCATCAAGGCAAAAAAATCAACAAAGATATCCAGAACCTCAACTTGATGGTTGACCAAATTGACTTAAATGACCTACAGAACATTTCACTGAGCAACCACAGAATATACATTCTACTCAGCACCACATGGAATGTACTCCAAGATCAATCACATCCTCAGTCATAAATCAAGCATAAACAAATTTCATAAGGTCTAAATACTGCCATGCACCTTCTCAGACCATAGTGGAATAAAAATAAATATCAACACCAACAAAATTTCCCCAAAACCCATAAAGACAAGAACACTAAACAGCACGATGCTAAATGATTACTGGATCAACACAGAAATCAAAACAGAAATTAAAAGTTTCCTGGAAATAAATGAAAATGAAGAAACATCTTACCAAAACTTCTGGGATTCCATGAAAACAGTTCTAAGAGAGGAATTTATATCTCTATGAACACACATCAAAAAATGAAAGGTTCACAAGTAAACAGCCTAACAAATCACATAAGGGAATGGGAAAGACAAGACCACCAAAACCCTAACTTCAGCAGAAGAATCCAGATCACCAAAGTAAAAGCCGGAATATGAGACCTAGAACACAACAATAACCCCCCAAAATAAATAAATAAACAACCCAAAAAGCTCGTTCTTTGAAAGAATAAACAACATTGATGGACCCCTCACCACACTGACAAAGAAAAAGAGAGAAAAGGCTCAATTAAATGTTACAATCAAAAATACAAAAGATCAAACCACAACTGACCCCAAAGAAATATAAAAGATTATCAGAGACTACTATACACACCTGTATGGAAACAAACTTGATAACCTAAATGGAGGACTTTCAGCAAACTTGATAATAGAAATGGAGGACTTTCTGGCATCACACAACCTCCCCAGGTTGAAACAAGAAGATACTGAGACACTAAATAGACCAATAACAACCCAGGACTCCATCATAAGAAAACTACGTACAAAATAAAACCCTGGAACAGATGGTTTTCCAGTAAAATTCTACAAAGCATATGCGGAGGAGCTGATACCAACCCTATTGAAAGTATTCCAGGTGATTGAGAAATATGAAATTCTCCCCAAATCATTTTATGAAGTTATCCAATCCAGATAAAGATTAAAAAAAAAAAAGTAATACAGGTTAATATCCCTAATGAATATAGATGCAAAAATTTTCAACAAGATTCTAGCAAATCAGATGCAACAACACAACTCAAAAATCATCCACCATGACCAAGTAGGCTTCATCCCTGGGATGCATGTTGGTTCAACATCTGCAATACCATAAATGTAATTATGTACATCAACAGATGTAAAAACAAGAACCACATGATTATATCATTACATGCAGAAAAAGTCTGATAAAATCCGGCATCCCTTCTTGATAAAAACCCTCGAACACCTAGGCATAGAAAGAACATATCTCAAAATAGTAAGTGCCATCTACAATAAACCCACAGTCAGCATATTGCTAAATGGACAGAAACTGGAAGCATTTCCCCTGAAAACTGAAACAAGAGAAGGCTGCCCACTCTCACCCCTCCTGTTCAGCATTGTTTGTCTTCTAAATTTGTTGTTCTTTATTACTTACTATTGTAGGGTCTTTTGACTTTGTATGTAAAGTTTAGAACAAGTTTACTGGTACCTATAAAACAGCTTGCTGGAATTCTGACTGGGATTGCATTGAATCTATAGATCAAATTGGAAGGAACTTCAATCTATGAATATGCATACCTCTCCATTTACTTAGACCTTTTTTTTTTTTTTTTGTAGTGTTCTGTATTTAGGTCCTGTATATAATTTGTTAGGATTGTACCTACATACTTTTGTTTCTTGTTGCTATTGTAAATGGTATTCATTTGTGAATTTCAAGTGTTGACTGTTCCTTGTTGGTATATAGGAAATAAGTTGACTTTTATATGTTAAACTTGTATCCTATGACCTTATTATACTTGTTTATTAGTTCCAGAAAATTTTTTGTGACTACTTTGAGATTTTCTATATAGACAATCAAGTTATCCATGAATAAAGACAGTTTTATTCTTTCATTTTCAGTCTGTAAATCTACTTCACTTTCTTGTCTTATTTGTGTTAACCAGGACTTCCAGTAAGATGTTGAATAGGTATGGGGACAGGGGACAGCCTTGCTTTGTTCGTAATTTTAGGAGGAAATTGTCTAGTTTCTCACAGTTAGGTATGATACTAACAATAGATTTTTAAAAAGATGTTCTTTATTAAGTTGAAAGAGTCCCTCTATACATTGTTGAGAATTTTTATCTTAAGTGGGAGTTTAATTTTGTCAAATGCTTTTCCTTCATAAATTGATAGGATCATATTATTTTTATCTTTAGCCTGATAATGTGGTGGGTTACACTGATTGATTTTTGTATGTATGTTGATCTGGAGTTCCATACCTGAAGTTAATCCCACTTGATTGTGAGTTGTAATTCTTTTTGTATGTTGTTGGATTCAAGTTGGTAATATTTTTTCATCTAGCTACATGGAAAATACTAGTTGATACAGTCCCTTCCTTGTAATATTGTTATCTAGTTTTGGCTTGACACTAATGCTAGCATCATAGAATAAGTTAGGAACTACTTTCTCTGCTTCCTCTTGCTGCTTGCAATTGTGGAAAATTGGTATGATTTCTTCCTAAATATTTGGGAAAACTTATGCCTAAAATTATCTGGACCCGATTTGCTTTGGTTTGGAAAGTTATCAATTATTAATTTATTTAATATATATAAATCTATTCAGATTAATAATGTGTGTTCTCTCTCTCTTTTATTTGTGGTGACTGGGTTTTCTCGATTTTCACAATTGTTTTCCTGTTTTCAATTTCAATTATATCTGCTCTAAATGTTATTGTTTTCTTCTACTTGCCTTAGGCTTAAATTGCTCTCTCTTCAGTTTCCTAATGTGAAAGTTATTTATTACAGGTTTTTCTTTTTTCTGAACACATGCATTTAGTGCTATCAATTTCTCAATAAGCACTACTTTGCTGTTTCCCAAAATTTTTGATAAATTGTGTTTTCATCTGCAATTAATTCAAAATATTTTTAATTACACTTGACCTGTGTGTTATTTAGAAGCATGCTGTTTTATATCCAAGTATTTGAGTATTTTGCAGCTATTTTTCTTTTATGTATTTCTGGCTTAATTCATTGTTTTCTGGGAACATACTTTGCATAATTTTTATCTTTTGAATTTGGTAAAATGTTTTTTATGATCCAGTATGTGGTTTATCTTGGTAAATACTCCACACCAACTTGAGAAGAATGTGTTTTCTGATGTCGGATGGCGTAGTCTAGAAACATCAGTGAAATCAAGTTGATTGATAGTGCTGTTTCAAGCCGGGTTTGGTGGCTCAGCCTGTAATCCTGTGCTTTGGGAGGTTGAGGTGAGTGGATTGCCTGAGCCCGCGGGCTCCAGACCCACCTGGGCAACTTGGCGAGACCTTATCTCTACAATAAATCAAAAAATTAGCCTGGCGTGGTAGCGCGCCACCTGTAGTTCCGGCTACTTGGAAGGCTGAGGCGGAAGGATCGCCAGAGCCCAGCAGGTCGAGTCTGTGGTGGCCGGGAGAGGCCATTGCACTCCAGTCTGGGTAATAGAGTGAGACTCCAACTCAAAAAAAAAAAAAAGATAGTGCTGTTTCAGCAAATTATGCTTTTACTGATATTTTGCCTACTTGGTCTACTGATTACTGAAGGAGGATTTTTAATGTCTGGAGCTATATTGGTAGAGTTGTCTATTTCTCCTTTCATTTCTACCAATTTTTGCCTCATGGATTTTGATGCTCTGTTGTTAGATGCGTAAAAGTTTACAATTTGTATATCTTCTTGAAGAATTAACACCTTTTATCATTATGTCACACACTTCCGTACCCATGAGAATTTTCCTTGATTTGAAGTCTAAATTGTCTGAAACTAAAATAGCTACTCCAGATTCTGTTTGTTTGGTATAGGCATGGTTTATTTTTTCTCTCTTGCTTTCCTTTTCACCTGAGTATATTTGACATTTTTTTTTCTTTTTTTTTTTCCTGTGGGCAACATAAAATTAGATTTGTTTATTAACTCACTCTGATAATCTCAGTCTTTTTCTAAAATTTTAGATTCAGGTGGTACACACGTATGCTCGTTACATGGACATATTTTGTAGTGGTGGGGATTGGGTTTCAGGTGAATCTGACTTCTAATTGTCATAATAGAACCATTCTAAATTAGAGTGATTATTGGTACGGCATAGTTAGAATGATATCTACCATGTTTGTTGCTGTTTCCTATTAATTGTGCTTGCTTTTCAAATTCTTTTTCTGCTTTTTTTCTGGTTTTAATTGAGCATTTTTCTATGACTCTATTTCATCTCCTCTACTATCATACCAATTATACTGAAAAAATTTGTAGTCATTGTCCTAAAATTCACAATAAACACTATTAACTAATAGACTCACCCTTCAAATAATACTAAAATGATTCATACACAGTCTATGTGTCTTGTAACAAAGTATTCTCAATTCCTCCCTCCTGTTCCTTATAACATTACTGTCATGCATTTCATTTTTTTCATATCATATAATCATCTTATGCAATATTATTACTTTAAACAAACAGTTTGAGATCAATAAAGAATTTAAAAAATTAAGGTGTTTTGTTTTATCTGTATTTATTTCATGATATACTTCCTTTCTTATGCAGATGTGAGTTTCTGGCCTGTACCATCATATTTCCGCTTGAAGAACGTTTTTGAACATTTTTTGCAGGGTGGGTCTGCTGGACATGAATTTTCTGTTTTTGTTTGTTTGAAAAATCCTTTATCTATTCTTCCTTTTTGAAAGACAGTTTTTTTTTTCTCTTTTCTTAATTTATTGCAGTTTGAGTATGATATGCTTAGATGTAGATTCTTTGATATTTCTTCTGCTCATTGTTCTCTGAAGTTTCTAAATCTGTGGTTTGGTCTCTGTCATTGATTTCACTCTCAGTTATTATTACTTCAAAATTTTTTCTGATCCATTTTCTCTTCTTTGTTTTTTTTTCAGGTATTCCATAATGCATATGCTATACGTTTTGCAATTAACTCATAGCTCTTTGATGTTATGTTTTGTTTTTCATTCTTTTTTTCTCTTTGCACTTCAGCTTAGGAAGTTTCTATTTGACTGTCTTTAAGATCACTGACACTTGTTCATGTCCAGACTCCTGATGAGCCCATTAAAAGCATACTTAATTTGTTATAATGTTTCTGGTTTATACTATTTCCTTTTAAATATTTCTTGGAGTTTCCATCTCTCTGCTTCCATTAGTCATCTATGTTTTATTTAATTTTTCCTAACAGTTCTTAGCATTATATTAATTATAGTTATTTTAAGTTCTCTGTCTGATAGTCCCAAAATTTGTCTTACTTAAGTCTGGCTCTAATGCTTGCCTTGTCTCTTTAGACGTATTTTTTTCTTGCTTTAATCAGGTTTTGTGGTCTTTGTTGAAAGCCCAGCATGGCTCATTGGGTAATTAAAACTTAGATAAATAGGCTGTAATCCACTGTTCTGTTACTGGAGCCCTTTTTGTGTGGTATTAAGAAGTATCCCTGGCATTTTCATTTTGAGAAAACCTTGGCAACTGAGGATAAGAAAGAGAACACTACCTCTGCATGGTGATGTCAAACAGAAAAAATGAAGAAGCACCAGACAAGGGTTAGAACAGGGTCGCATTAGTCAAAATCTTCTAGCACTTCCTGACAGTTGTGCTCTGCTCCTGGATTTTTCAAAGGTACATGCTCATGAACTCAAATGATAAAATAAATGTGTGTAAAGATAGCTGCTTATCTGACATCTTGATCTTTTTAAAAAAAATTGTCTACTTATGTTATATATGAATTTCAATGACCAAATTTGGTGTGTAAGAAATGTAAGTTTAGTTTTGATACCTGCACACAGTTTCTGTTTCGAGTCTCTTAATTTATGAAACCTAATGCTTGACAACTCAGGATGTCCTTATTTCATCCTTTCTTTGTGGAGCGCCCTGGGTCTAAAACGTGTGACTTTAGTATGCTTATCTGGTCTGATAGCCAGTGATGCATCAGCAATCTGCCTGCTCTTTAATTGTTGGTACCTGTTAACTTTATGTTCCAGGGTCTTTTCTCATCCTCTTTTTTTGATCTCTTTTGTCTGATTAAGCTTCTTTGGAATTTCATGCTATTTTGGGGGCAGACAAAACTGATGACATTTCTGCAGCAACTTGTGGCTATAAGAACTTCTTTAAAGGAGTTAGAGGCTGCAGTGAGTTATGGTCATGCCACGGCACTTCAGCCTGAGCCTATTTTTGAAAAAAACAAATTGGTCGGGGTTGTCCCAAACTATTCTACTAGACTTCTGCTTCCTTGCCAGCCCAGAGCAAGGAGGCAGGGGAAGGGGTGACGGTGGAGTCCTCGAGGCTGTGCTGCCTCTTGGGGCACCAACAAAAGAAGTAGTGAGGGTCCACTCTGCTCTCAGGCTCCCCACACCCTTCCACAGTGCTCAGACCCCGGGCCAAAAGTACCACAGATATTCAGGCTTCCTGTTCTTCTTCATGTCTTTCTTTCTCCCATGATTTGAGGATTTTTTTTTTCTGTTCTGAAAGGCAGAAAGCGTTATCACGTATTTGTTGACTTTTGAGACTTAAATCCAAGAACTGGTTTTTGTGTTCCATCTTCTACTTCCAAAATCTCTTCTTTAGATAAAAATGCATCACCTTCTAACTTGAATGTCAAAAGGGGGCAACGAGGATATCTCAGTAACAACACATGCTTCTGTTAGTATGAAAAAATATTATTCCACCGTATTTGTCAAGTGTTTTGCTACAACTCTAAATTAGCCGCTGCTGTTTTGACCTATAGCTAATTAGAACGTTAAAATGCATAGCATGCCATACAATTATGAGAACAAACAACACAGAATATTCAAAGTAGCAATGCATGGAGAAAGTACCTTAGATTGAAATGACAGTTTTGATTTTTAAAAAATGATTTGTTAGTTTCATTGCTGAGATGGCGTGAGAGTGTTTTTGAAAGTTGGCATAAATGAAGGGCAACAGAAATCCTGAGAAATGTTCGAGCATCCATGAAAATGATGGGGTAGAGGTTTAGACTGCAGAAAAGCCACTTACTCTGGATTGTGAAGTAACGTAGACTAGCACATGGCAGAAGAATGGTTAAAATATAATGGATTTCATTTCTGTGGCCCTACTGTGGCCCAGGTGTTCTGTCTAGCTTTTCATATAATGGTGATGAAAACAACACACTTTGAAGCCTTACTATCTGCCAGCCACTTGGATGAATGCTTCAAATGGATTAATTTATTTTTGCAATTGGAGAGAGGTTAAATAAATAGCTAAACATCTCAGTGCAGGTAAGGGTGCAGTGGGCTTAGCTCCAAGTCTGCCTGATTCCTAGGCCCGTGTTACACACTAGTGAGCAGCTGGTTTGGGTGTTGTTGTGGAGATGCAGATGGGCCATCATGTATGTGAAACCCATGCACTGCAACAGAGCTACCGCCCATGTACTGCATGTTTACTTGGATGTGGAGTTTTAACATATCTGAAAAGAGTATGCCTGGGTTTTCAAGTAGCGGACTGTACAACTATGTTTAGACAACACAGGGACTGAGTAATACTTCATGTGATATGTGTTCTCCAGAGGAGAGCAAATGACAGTTATTTTTGTACTTCAACTGTCTGAGTTTTGTTTTTAATTAATTATTTTATAAATTCTGAGTGAAGATTTCTAAAATTTTAAGGGGAGAATTCTTTTCGTCCCTGTTGATAATTTCACTGAATATCAGTCTTTTTTCTGCTGTTTCCTCCTATTTACAATGAGATGTTACATGGCAGATCAAAATTACAGAATTCCAAGGATTTTACTGCATCTCAGATATGAATTGGGGTATGTAGCATCTGGAATATTTTCAACTGCTATCAATTGCATCAATGTGGTCCCCGTACCCATGGAAATTGTTAATGTGTTCACATATGAAGGATGAGATCTGGGATCTAGTGTGATCCCAGTTATTGTTACACACTATTGTTTCAGATTTATGTTTTCATTACTTTGCTATTAAACTGGAAGATATCTTTCCTCTTTTATATTCTCAGGACATTGTTTAGCTTTTTAAAAAAGATGAAAAAAATCTTAGTATGCGAAGCAAAGTTAAACTCAAAATTTAATAAAACAACAAAAAAGGAAGTATAGTAAAGTTAAAAAAAACAATGATTTAACATTGGGGCACCTAGACTCAAGATCTGTCAATATCTAGCCAAGAGATCTTCATTTTGGACAGGTTAATTCTAAAAAATGAAGAGGATGAAGTAGATATCCTATAATTAAGCTCCTTGTTTTAATATTTATAATTTTATAAAATGATAAAATCCACTGAGAGATAGGAGAAAAATCTGAGTCCTGGGTTTGAGAACCAGATCTTTAATAGAACCAGACTGTGTAACTTTGGGAAAGATATATTCTTGGTCCTCATATTCTTTAACAAAGTGGTAGAGTAGAATGAGTGGGGACTCCAGGATCTTTGAGCACACTTTATGCTAAAATTGCTTATTGCAACATTATTCACAATAACAAAAACATGGAACCAACTGTGCTGCCCATCAAAACTGGATTTTAGAAAGTGATAAATATACACAGTGGAATGTCGTGCAACCATCAAGAAGGACACATGATGAACTTCGCAGCAACTTGTAAGGATTTAGAATCTATAATCCTGAGTGATCTATAACAGAAACAAAGAAATGAGTACCACATGTTCTCATTCATAAGTGGATCCTGGACAATTTTCATACTATGATAAGGAAGGTACATATACGCATTGAAATATTATACAGCCATAAAGAGGGACAAATATATGGACTTTGTAGCAACCTGGATGGATTTGGAGTCAATCATACTCAGTGATTTATCACAGAAACAAAGAACAGAGTTCCATATGTTCTCACTCATAAGAGGAAATTGAACAATTATGTTATAAGGAAGAGATTGGCAGTATTGGGAAACTGTCGGGGGTGGAGTGGGGGTGGGATTGGCAGTTGAGGGAAACTGCTAAGGGAGGGAGGGGCATACCTCATCAACAAGGGTACCTGCGTGATCAATGTTTGTATACCTAACCCTGAATTGTACCCCACATCTTTATAATAAAAATTAATTTAAAAAGAGAAAGGGATTGACAGTAGTGGGAAACTGTGGGGGAGGGGGGTGCATTGCATCAGTAAAGGTACATGATCTCAAACCAGGCAAAGTGGGGACTAAAGTGAGACCCAAACTTTACCCGTTCAATGACCATTTATATACCTAATCCTGAATTGTACCCCACATCTTTAAAACAAAAAACAAAACAAAACAAAATGCTAAAATTGTAAAACTGTATTATTTTACTATGAGTATCCCATTGTTTTTTTCTGGATATGGAATTTAATTACTGTAAAGCTATGTTTCTATGGACTCATGCTCATTTTAAACTGGAGATCAGTCATATGATCTCTTACACAGGAATTATGCCATTTCTTTTAGTAGTTCACATAACTTTGCATATTTGGGTCCATATAATTTCCCATATTTTAATTCTATGTTTTCATTTTTCATGTGTATATGAGAGTGTGTGTGTATATGTGTTTGACAATGAAAAAAAAATTCGGACATATTTGTGGTGTGGGTCAAAAACAGTTTTTATAACTATCCTTAAAACCAGAAGCTAGTAAAACTCCTGGCAACTAAAAATAAATCCCTTTTTTCTGCATTACCAATAAGTAAGACTGACGAAGAGTTACTACTCTCAGGGGATTGGTAGAGAAATATGCTGCTAATTCTTATGATGACCCATAGGCTATTCTGGAGTTGTCATTTATCAAATATTTATCAACTTTAAATAAATATCAGGTATAGATGTATAATAATAAGTGCTTCAAACATATTTCTGAATTTTTTTCCTACTTAATAAATTGATTTAAAGAACATTTTTTAGTAATTAAAAATTGAGATAAATAAGTCAATCATCTATCCTCTAGAGGTAGTAACTTGTATTTTTTTCATAATCATGGTTAACGTTTTTGGGTGAACCCCTAAATTCATGTTTTCCCCAAGGTGATTTGGTCATTGATTCTGTCCTTCTAATAAAGAAGAAAAACATGTACATAAGTTATAGATTCTTCCTTAGTTTTCCTTTATCTCCCCACCCTGTTGGAATGGATTAATACGGGAATGAGACTTGTTATAATGGATTCTCGTTGATAACTCCCCCTCATATCAGAAAATAGAGCCAGGAGAGCCTCAGTGGGTGAGCAAATGTTTTCCTCTAGAAAAACCTTTGCTTTACCATCATGATTTACAAACACGACTTGTAATTTTAAAGGGGTAAAAACAAACAAGCAAACTTTTATTAAAGAGAAAAGTGTAAGTCAAAGGCCTCCCTGACAGACTCCAAAACACTGAAGGTAACTGGAAATGGCCGACCAAATTAGGACAATCAACAAGTATAATCTTGTCATGATTTTCCACTGTTTTCTGTTTTGTTTTATAGATGGTGGGTAGTTAAGTATATTTTTACTTTGAAATTGAAAATACAATTCAGGAATTGTTATTTTATAAGTAACATACTTTACAAATACTATTTATTATCTGATTTGACATATCACTAATTCCTTTGAGAAATCTCATTTAAAATGGTGTGTCAAGTAAATTTTGTGCAATGTATGGATATATATTGTAAAAGTCTTGGTATTGCTGAAAATAGTAACAAGTTGGGTTCAGCCTAGCTATCTAGCAGTAGAGGACTGTTACAATAATATTTGGCACTTCCAAACAATAAAATAGCATGTCACTATTGAAAAATTTCTACTTTAATCTTTTTGTCTTATATTCTTATGTATGTTTTTTCCTATGTATCAATATTGGAACACAATGTTAAACATGTGTTTCTCAGTGGGATTTTGAGTAATTTTCATATACTTATTGCATTACAGATTTTCTGTTATTCCAAAATTAAAAATATGTGCATGTAATATAAAAACACAAATACCACTAAATATAGGGAAATAATTATTATGAATAACTGTTAAACAGAAAAAGTCACACAAAGAGCATTAATCTTTTTTACAGCTCCACTTGCTAAATAAAATAGTTGTTCTGTGTAGTAGAAGTACAGAAAGACAAAGCTTTCATTCTAAACAAAGTCAAACTTGGCCCAACCCAAACTGCACATACATACTTACTTAGCACATAGCTTAGTCAAAAAAGTCCTTTTGGCATTATAAATATCCTGGTTCTCTTTTCAAGGACACTCTTTGTGAGAAATACTTTCTTGGCATTGGTCATTAAGTAATTATTAACTGACATGTTACACTTAATCGTTTGTGGTCTGAGCTCTAGTTTATATAAAAAGTTTGACCACAGCTCTAAAACACCTCATCATTTAGGAGGGGGAACTTGTCATAAGAACTAGGATGGTAGAACCGGTTGGCTGCTTCCTGTTAGCCCTTGCCAGACTTTGTCCTCACTCACTTCCCTGAGGCCCTTCTACAGACACCAGGTGTTCTTATTTAGAGTTGGTCATGGGTAAGGAAAAGTCAGACTTGGCCAGAGGCTCTCAATACATAGAGCTGCTTTATGTAGAAATATCTCTTGAATCCATCAGAAGTACCGAGCAAACAAAAAGTGACCCTTCTCAGGATATCTTTGGGGGTGGCAAAGGAATAAGCAAGAGAAACTAGAATAAGTTATATCCAAGTGAAAAATATTACTTGTAATATTTTATATATCCCCAAATGAAAAATATTACTTGTGTAATATTTTATATTATGTCTTCTATAACATTACTGCAAATTGAAAATGCCATCCGTTAGTTGAGAACCTCCTGAGGATTGTAACAAAATTTTAATAGTGTAATAATATCTGAAGGTGTGGATTTTTTTTTTGTATTTTTAAAAAAATATATAAAAGGAAGTTCTCCAACTCTGACTATGGTACATTACGTGTTGTTGGCATTTACTTCCTTATTTGTTGACCTCTTTTTTTGCTTCGATCTCTTTACGTTAAATGCATTTTGCCCCAAACTGCTTTTATCTTAACTTATGCTAAACTTCTGGAAGCGTTGCCTACATGTACTGCCTCTGCTAACTGATTTCCTCCAGAATCTTCAACAAAACTGAAGCTAATCTTTATTCCTTATCATATAGCCATGGAACCGAAAATGCTCTCCAGCACTAAGCTTCCCTGTATCACTCTGATGGCACTTTCCTTCATGAATCTCTCTTCAAAGTCGGTATAGGAAACTCTGGTTTCGGTTTTCTAGCTCTTTCTCTTCCTTCTTTTTTGTCCTTCCTCTCCTCAACATACCCCTTAAATGGCACTGTCCTCAGATTTCTGGTTCTAGACTTCTTCCCTTCCCATACTGCGTATTCTCTTCAAGTTACCTCAGCCTCTCTTTTGACTTAATGTCCATTTTCATCAGTCACTCAAGCGCTCTTGTGAGTACCAGGTCAAAACTTTCATCTACCGGCCAAGACATTTCTCTTAGGATAGTCCACCATAGCTCAGAATGAATTCATCACCCTCCCTAGAAGTGAATTGCTTTGCGTATAGTCACCATCTCAATCAATGGCATCCCCATCCTGAGGCATCCTTCCTGTTGTAAACATCCTTCCACTCAGTACAGGCTTCTCTCTTACACCCCTATCTGTTCATTAACTCTAGCTTATTTTAATTCTGAGGTGTCCTTGTTTTCATCTGTTTCTTTGTTCATTACCACTGCCCTATTTCTACCTATTAACTGTTTTTATCCGGATTACTATTAAGGCCTTTGATTTCATCTTTCTGCCTATCCTGTACTCCTGTCTCACATGAGGAATTTCAACTGCCCTGATATCTTTCACACGCACAGCCCTGATCATATCACACTTTTCTGGCTCCCTGTTACGGGAAATATACGGTATGACGTCTAGCTGGGTACTCCTTCAAGGTTCTTCATGATAGTATCCAACCTGCCCTCCTGTTTGGTGTTCCCTAACGTGTGTATAATTTTGCCTCCCAATTCCATTGTGCATGTTCTCTCCTCTACTTGAAATGACATTTCCCTTTTCCTCCTTTCCCTGCTTGTTCTAATCCAATTCATCCTTCTTGACCTAACACAGTCAACTAGGGACCAAAGAAAATGGGTGCTCAGGGACTGTGGTCTGAGTCCAGTTAATATGCTGACACAGGACATTTGGCAATTCTTAGAATTGCAAAACTACTTTCTTAAGTAAAACTGTCTCATGATATTTTTCAGCTGTTCCTGTGGGGGAGTGCAGGGAATACCACTGAATAATGTAAAAACTGAAGGAAAATTATAGAGGATGACAAAACTAATTCTCCTTAACTTGACCATGTGAAATAGAATATCTTTTGTTATACAATGCATTTTTAAGTGCAATCATGGGGATTGTGGTTGTCAATAGAATTCTAAATATATTTCTAAATAATTAAAGCCGGTTTTTCTAAGAGTTATTTCCCAAGGAATTTCCATTACTACAATCCAGATTTAAAAATAACTCATAGGAAGGGGAAAGGGAGAAGCTTATCATCACTAAACAAAAGTAAAAACCAACAAATGCATAAGAATAAGTCAACTCAATTGCAAAGTAGTATGCTAAGTTTGTGAGAGATGCATTTAGAGAATAGGAAGAAACCGGAAGCTGATATTCTGAGAGTCTATCTAAAAAATAGATAATTTCAAAGGACTCTTTCTGCTCTAGTATATCATGAGTATTAACTTACTTCAGTAGAGATGTGTTTCTAAGTAACTGCTGTACCCTGGACAGATGAATCTTGGGTCATTGACTTTCAGGTAATTATACTGCAGTGAAGAATGGCACATACAAGTTACATTCTCTCCTAGAGGGTAGACCGTGGCTGACAGTGTACTAGATGTACAAACTAGGAAAGGAGCTGTAGCAGGAAAAATAGAGAGATTGTGACACTGAGACTATTATAGGAAGTGGCACTTTATTACGCTGGCCATCCCAGCTGGCCCGAGGGTCTAATGCGTCCAAATCGAGCGCCCCAGAACAGAACAGAAGTAGATGCCTTTCTTCTCTCTGTCTGCTTTGGCATTTTATTTCTAGTTATGTGTGTCTAAATTTCCTTTTTTAAATAAAAGGATACCAGTCATATTGGATTAAGGTGCAGTCTAATAATCTTGTTTTAACTTGATTGCCTCTCTAAAGACCCAGTCTCCAAATAAGATCACCTTCTGAGAGACTAGCAGTTATTAATTTAACATATACTTTTGAAGGGAGGCAAAATTCAACTCAGAACATCTAGTGTAAAAAAAATAGACTCATACTTTGTTTAGACTATAGGAAATCACTACCTTGTGAATGGGGAGGTGGAATGTTTAAACATACCTGGACATGGATGCTAGCTTTCCTCATATTAGCTATGTGTCATGCGATGTTGCTGAAATCGGAGACCTTTATTCACCTATGAAGTAGGAGTAATAATACTAACAACAGACATTTATAAATTCTAAATCTAACTTCTAAGAAATCACATAGGATAATATTTAACGTCCTCACCAGGAAGCAAAGAGTTTTATTACTTTAATTATTAGTAATTGAAACCTTGTCAAAACTTAGTTTTCCTAGGTCTTTCATGGATGTCTCATGAAAAAAAGTTGTTTACCACTGGTAATGACTCAACACATACACGGAGCTAAAACATTGACTTAGTTCTACTTGCCACAGCATTGTGTGTTTGACTCATTCCCAAGGAAATAAACAAGATTTGTAAACAAGAAAGATTTTTTTAAAACCTCTAAGGTTATAAAAACATGCATTCATGTATCTCATTTGACTTTGCATTGCTTCCTTAGAAAGCATTCTACTCTCATGTGTAATCTATAGGTGCTTTTCAACTCTGATTCTTATCATTGGTTATTTTGACTGGAATTTGTATGGAGACATTAAAATTCAACTTTTGAAATGCTACTTGACACTTTTTCCTGCTAATAACATTCCAAATTTTATTTGCTTTTTCTTCTGATTCAGTGGAAAAACACTTAAAATACTTAAAAAGAAAATCTAATTTTAAAATGTCCTGAACAAATTATTATAAAAATTAAGGTACCCAATCCATTTCATAGATAAAACCCAGACACTGGAGGCAGGTAGACATTTTCTTGTTTTAACAATCATGGCCAACATTTATACATTTTCTCCCTATGTATTGATAAATTCTAAAGGGTAGATATTATTATTCCAATTCTATGTGAGGAAACTAAAGATCTGATAGATCATTTTTATCAGTTCGTCTGCTAGGAGATGCTGTTCAAATTCAGTTTACTAAGTCTAAGGTTGATGCTCTTTAAACCTCATTAAGTTTGAAATCAGTTACTCAATTAGAAGTAACTGTGTAAGAGGCTTAGAGGTTTCTGGAATGTAGAAAAAAACCTTTAAAATAAGCTCAACACTGCAGAAAAGTGTTGGTCCTCAGGGAAGGAGATTATGAGTATAGGATTTTCAAATGAAGGAAGGTTCTTTCAGATCAGCCATGTGACACTCAACTCTGAGTACTATGGAGTACAGGGTGAGTACAACATGAGGAAAACATGTACAAAAACTATTTAACTAAAAAGATCTGTAGTGCATTCGAGGAAAAAAAAAAGCATATTTTTTTTGATACCTCTAACACAGATGGTGTTTCAAAGAGGGTGAGGGGAGTTCTCTTTCTCCTCATGCAGTTTGGTCACTGAAGACTTTACTCCTGTGGCACTGTTGGTTGCCTTTCTAATTCCCCAGTCTTCTTTGCTAAAGAACATTGATTTTGTGAGAGAGAGAAGTGTCCTCAGCCCCCAGGCAATGAACCATGACTGGTTTGGACTAATTATGACTAATAATGGCAGACTTGCTCCTCCTTTTTTGATTTTAGAGCTTCCCTGACAGTCAGTAGTGATGCTTAACATTTTTGGTTCTTCTCATTACAGGCACATGGTCCATGAGTGTTATATCTGTATTATTACTTTTATCAAAACAAGATATTCTTCTTCATACTATTAAACAGTCTTTCCTTGAGTTTCAGCATGTCTTATTATGTTTATTGTACTATCTTCTTTATTTTGTTCTTCTGTATCTTTGTTATATTTTACGTTTATGCTGTGCATGTCATTTTATTTTATACACATATACCTACTTTAGCAATATGTGCCATATATATATATATATATATATATTTTGAGTTGGAGTCTCACTCTGCCACCCAGACTGCAGTGGCCGCTCCTGGCCACCACAGCCTCGACCTCCTGGGCTCTGGCGATCCTTCCGCCTCAGCCTTCCAAGTAGCTGGAACTACAGGCGTGCGCTACCACGTCCAGCTGGTTTTTTTATTTATTGTAGAGATGAGGTCTCGCCAAGTTGCCCAGGTGGGTCTTGAACCCGCAGGCTCAGGTAATTCACTCACCTCGGCCTCCGGCGCGGGATTACTGGCTGAGCCACTGAGCCCAGCTGTGCCATATATATTTTAAACACTATCTAGTAAAATATATATCTAATAAATATATATTTATATACTATATATAGTACATTGTGGAATTTGTTGAATTCAGTTGAGATTCTTTAACCTTTTATGCATAGAACTTGCATAAACTATTTGACATAATGGAGAAAATTGACCACATTTTTGGAAAGTATCTTTTTCACAAAGGACAGCTAGGTATCTAATAGATTAATACAATATATATTAATATATATTTAAAAGACATTAAATGTATATATTAAATCTTGTGAAAATCAAACTTTAAAAATATAATGAGGATGTGTTGAGTTTTGTTGTTGGCCAATGTAAAGTAATGGGAGGTATGTTTAACTGTTGCCTGAAACAAAACAAATCACAAAATATGTAAAACAATGTTTTTTAAGACACTGAATATTAGGCAATAAAGGACTATTGTTTCTGAAAGGCAGGAATAAAACAAGGTGAGCCCTGTGATTTCCCTAGCTTACTGCCTTGAGAGTACTTCCAGGATAAGATGCAAGAAAGGGAGCCCACACAGAGCTTGGTGGATTCCCGAGTTGAGGAGATAAAGCTGAAAATCCATAGTGACAAACTGGCTAGAATTTTTACAACAGAACACTGGAGAGAAGAAAGGGGCACACAGAAAAAACTCTAGCAATTTGTAGGTGGTAAACAGTTCAGGTGTTTAACTGAATATGTGCTTGTAGGAAACTACCCAAGGCCAAATGAAGAAACACCTGAAAACATTAGAAGTAACAGTGCCTAATATTCAGACTTGGCTGAGAAGAGTGCCTATTATATCAGACAGCCCAGAAAAACTCAAGATTCATTAGGAATTAGAGTCCAAGGAAGGACCTTGACTTAGAGGAGGGGCATACTTAGCCCTAGATCAGGCACTATTCAGGTCTCTACTAATAAATATTAATCCTAAAAGTTTCAAACTGTTTCCAAGTAATTTAACTATCAAAGCTCAAGAATGCTTATAGGAATAGAAATATCTGGTACTCAACAAAGTAAAATCACAATGTATGAAAACCAATAAAAAATTACAAGGCATGCAAATAAGTAAAAAAATATGCCCATGGTGAGGAGATAAATAGAGCATCAGGAATTAGTAGGACAACTTCAAGTAGCCAAATACATGTGTAATTGGAGTCCCTGAAGGAGATGACACAGGTAGAACTTAAAAATATTGACTGGGCTCAGTGGCTCAGCCTGTAATCCCAGTATTTTGGGAGACCAAGGAGAGTGGATTGCCTGAGCCCGTGGGTTTGAGACTCGCCTGGGCAACTTGGTGAGACCTAATCTCTACAATAAATAAAAAATTAGCAAGGTGTGGTAGCGTGCGCCTGTAGTTCTGGCTACTTGGAAGGCTGACGAGGAAAAATCACCAGAGCCCAGCAGGTTGAGGCTGTGGTGACTGGGAGCATGCCACTGCACTCCAGTCTGGGCAACAGAGTGAGTAAAAAAAAAAAAAAAAAAAAAAGAAAAAAAAAAATATATATATATATATATATATATATATATATAGAGAGAGAGAGAGAGAGAGAGAGAGAGAGAGAGAGAGAGAGAGCTAACATTTTACAAATTGGATAGAAACCATAAACCTTCACATACAGGAAGCTCAATAACTTCAAGAAAAATAAAGAAAACAAAACCAAGGTATATCATAACCAATTTGCTCAAAACCAGTGATGAAGAAAAAAATCTTAAAAGCAGCTAGTAAAAAAGGCACATTATGCCGGACTCGGTGGCTCAGCCTGTAATCCCGCGCCTTTGGGAGGCTGAGGTGAGTGGATTGCCTGAGCTCGAGGATTTGTGACCCACCTGGGCAGCGAGACCTCATCTCTACAATAAATCAAAAATCAGCCGGGCGTGGTAGCGCATGCCTGTAATTCCGGTTACTCGGAAGGCTGAGGCGGAAGGATTGCCGGAGCCCAGCAGGTGAGGCTGCGGTGGCCTGGAGTGGCCACTGCACTCCAGTCTGGGCGACCGAGACTCCAACTCAAAAAAAAAAAAAAAAAGGCACATTATGTTCAGACCAACAGTGATTCAGTGATTGAGATAACAGCAGATTTCTTATTGAAAACCATGTAAGTAAGAAAAAAAAAGCTCCACTCAAAAATGAAACTCAGTGAAGATTTTTTTCAGACATGCAAAAGCATAAAGTCTTCATTATGAGCAGACATATACTTGAATAAATGTTAAGGAAAAATCTTCAGGAGGAAGGAACATTCTACCAGATGGAAATACAGATCAGCACAAAGAAATGAATAACTGTTGAATTGTAGCTACATGGATAAGTACATAATATTTTACACTCATCACTTTAATCTTTTTGAATTATAATTGACTATCTAGAATTGGATTTGCTACCTCATGTGGTAATTCTATGTTTTAGTTAATTTCTTTTTTTTCTTTTTAGTAACTTCCATACTATTTTCCAAAATGGCTATACTAACTTACATTACCATCAACACTGTGCAAGGGCTCCCTTTGCTCCACATTTTCACCAACACTTGTCATCTTTTGTCTTTTTGATAATGGCCATCCTAACAGATATGAGGTGATACCTTGTTTTATTTTGCATTTTCCTGATGACTAGAGATGTTGAGTTTTTCCCACATATCTGTTGGTTGTTTATACCACTTCTTCTGAGAAATGACTGCTCAGATCCTTTGACTATTTTTTTGTGTGTGTGTTGGAGTCTCACTCTGATGCCCAGGCTGGAGTGCAGTGGCATGCTTATGGCCACTCCAGTGTCGACCCGCTGGGCTCTGTCAATCCTTCCACCTCAGACTGCCAAGTAGCTGGAACTACAGGAGCACACTACCATGCCTGGCTAATTTTTGATATATTGTAGAGATGAGGTCTCGCCAACCTGCCTGGGCTGGTCTTGGACCTGCAGGCTCAGGCAATCCACTTGTTTTGGCCTCCCAAAGTGGTAGGATGATACAGGCTGAGCCACTGAGCCTGGCCGACTATTTTTTAATTGGATTATTTGTCATCATCTATTGTTTGAGCACCTTATATGCTTTGGATATTAGCCCCTTATCAGATATATGGTTTGCAAATATTTTCTCCCAATCCATGAATTGTCTCTTCATTCTGTTAATTGTTTCCTTTGCTGTGCAGAAACTTTTTAGTTTGATGCAATTCCATTTGCCTATTTTTACTTTTGTTGTTTGTGGTTTTGGAGTCTTATCCAATAAATTATTGTTCATATCAATAATGAACAATTTCACTGGTGCTTTTCTTTTCTTTTTTTTAATCTTTGTTTTAAAGATGTGGGATACAATTCAGGGTTAGGTATACAAATGTTCATTATGCAGGTACTCTTGTTGATGAGGTATGCCCCATCTTCCCCTGGCAGGTTCCCTCAACTGCCAGCCCATCCTCCTCTACTGGCAGTTTCCCACTACTGACAATCCCTTATAGTATTACAATAATTGTTCAAGGTCCACTCATGAATGAGAACATATGGTACTCTGTTCTTTCTTTCTGTGGCTGATCACTGAGTATGATAGACTCTAAATTCATCCAAGTTGTTGTGAAGTCCATGTTTGTCTTTCTTTATGGCTGCATAATATTCCATTGTGTATATGTACCACATTTTAAAAATCCAGTCCAGCTTCGATGGGCAGCATTGTTGGTTCCATGTTTTTGCTATTGTGAATAAAGTTGCAATAAATATGTGTGCAGATGTCTTTTTGGTAGAATGACTTGAGTTCCTCCAGGTATATTTCCAAAAGGGGAATTACTGGGTCAAATCGAAGGTAAATTTCTAGTTCTTTCAGAAACTGTCACGCTGTCTTCCAAAGAGGTTGCACTAATTTGCATTCTCACCAGCAGTGTTAGAAGTGTTCCTTTTTCTCCGCATCCTCACAACATCTGATGTTGTTTGTTTTATTAATGATGGCCATTCTTACTGGGGTTAGGTGGTACCTCAGTGTGGTTTTTGTTTGTATTTCTCTGATGATGAGTGTGGCTGAACACTTTTACCTATGTCTGTTGGCTGCCCATATATCTTCTTTTGAGAAGTGCCTATTCATGTCTTTTGCCCACTTTTTAATGGGGATTTTTTTTCCTTTTGGCACATTTGAATTCCTTGTTGATCCTAGATCTTAGGTCTTTGTCAAATAAACAGTTGGCCAATATTTTCTTTCCCATTCTGTGGACTGTCTCTCCACTCTCTTGATGGTTTCTTTTGTTTTGCAGAAGCTTGTCAATTTGATGACGTCTCACATGTCTATCTTATCTCTTATTCATCTGTGTTTTTCTAGTAGTTTTTCAGTTTCAAATCTTAAATTTTCATCTTTTATCAGTTTGAGCTGATTTTGTATATGGTGTGAAATAAGGGTTCAAGTCATTCTTCTGCATATGGATATCAAGTTACTCAGGTTTCCCAACACTATTTATTTTTATTTTTTCTTTATTTTGAAGATGTGGGGTACAATTCAGTGTTAGATATACAAATGTTCATTATGCAGTTACCCTTGTTGATGAGGTGTGCCCCTCCCTCCCCTGGCAGTTTCCCTCAACTGCCAATCCCACCCCCCTGCCATGGTTGGTTCCATGTTTTTGCTGTTATGAGTAGAGCTGCAACAAGCATGCATTCCAACACTATTTATTAAAGAGACTCTCCTTTGCCCATTGTGTGTTCCTCACACTTTTGTAAAAAAAAAAAAATCAGTGGATTATAAATATTTGAGTTTATTTCTGGGCTTCCTATCCTTTTCTATTGGTTGGTGTGTCTGTTTTTATGCTAGTACCATGCTGTATTGATTATAATAGCTTTATAATATGTCTTGAAATCAGGAAATAAGATGCCTTTAACTTTTTCATTTTTGTCCAAGATTGCTTTGGCTATATGGGGTCTTTTCTAATTTCATAGAGGTTAGAATTTTTTTAACATTTCTGTAAAATATTATGTTGGAA
This sequence comes from Carlito syrichta, assembly GCF_000164805.1. Classification (NCBI taxonomy): domain Eukaryota; kingdom Metazoa; phylum Chordata; class Mammalia; order Primates; family Tarsiidae; genus Carlito; species Carlito syrichta. The sequence continues at coordinate 715,696 of NW_007250687.1, forward strand.
TTTTTAAAGGAATTGCAGTGAATCTGTAGATTGCTTTGGGCTGTATTGCCATTTTAGCAATATTAATTTTTCCAATCCATGAACATAAATATCTTTCTATTTATTTGTAGCTTCTTCAATTTTTTCATCAACATTTTGTAGTTTTTATTATACAGTGAAACCATCTTCTTGGTTAAATTACCCCTAAGTATTTTTCATGCTATTGTAAATTAAACTTAAACAAAAATTTGGAAAGTATGTTCTTAGTGTATACAATATGTATCCAAAGGATTTGAAATAGATACTTGGAGACATATCTGCACACCCATATTTATTTCAGTGTTATTCACAATAGTCAAGATATAAAAGCAACCTAAGTGTCCATCAATTAATGAATGAAGTAATTTATATTTATAAATATGTATAGAAGTAAAATAGAACCCCCAAAATAAGTAAGTAAGCAAATTGATCTACTGGAATATTACACAGCTATTTAGAAGGACAAAATAATGGACTTTGCAGCAACTTGGATGGATTTAGAGTCTATAATATTCAGTGATCTATCACAGAAACAAAGAACTGAGTACCACATATTCTCACTCATAAGCAGACCCTGAATATTATTATAATACTATGAGAAATGGATTGGCAGTAGCAGGAAACTGCCAGGGAAGGAGGGGGCATACTTCATCAATAAGGGTACCTGATCTCAAACCAGACAAAGCGATGACCAAAATGAGGCCCAAACTTTACCTGTACAATGACTATTTGTATACCCTATTTCTTTAAAATAGAAAAAAATAATTGGAAGGAACAGCAGAAAAATAAAAGAGTAAAACTAACCACTCCTATTTAACATAGTACTGGAAGTCTTAAGCAAAACTATCAGACAAGGAAAAGAAATTAGAGGCATCCAGATAGGAAGAGGAAGTCAAATTATGCCTCTTCACAAATGATACAATTCTATACCTAGAAGATCCAAAACATTCCACTGAAAAACTCCTAACCCTAACAAAAATTTCAGTAAAATCTTGAGACACAAAATCAATGTTCAAAAATCAATTGCATTTCTACACAACAACAAACAGACTGAGAATAAAATCAAAGACACAATCTCACTTATAATATCCCCAAGAAAAGTAAAATGCCTCAGAATAAATCTAACTATAGAAGAAAGATTTCTACAATGAGAACTTAATGCTGAAATAAATCAGATATGACACACATGAATGGAATGATATCCCATGCTCATGGATTGGAAGAAGCAATATTGTCAAGATGTCCATACTACCCAAAGCCATCTATAGACTCAATACCGTCCCTATCAAACTACCAGCAATAGTTTTTCCAGAAACATGGAAAAGATAATGCTTAAATTCATGTGGAAACAACCATTCTGAATAGCTAAAGTAATCCTATGCAAAAGGAACAGAGCCAGAGGCATCACACTGCTAAACTTCAAACTTTACCACAAAGCAACAGTAACCAAAATAGCATGGTACTAACACAAAAATGGTCGCATAGTACAATGGAACAGAAAGAAGAACCCAGAAATAAAATCAGTGACCTACAACTTATCTTTTACAACGCTGGCAAAAACAACCATTTGGAAGAAGACTTTCTATTCAATAAATAGTTCTGGGAAAATTGACTAACCATATGCAGAAAAACAAAACTGGACCCTTATCTACCACCATATACAAAAGTTAACTCAAAATGAATCAAAGACTTAAGCATTAGACCTTAAACTATAGAAATCTTAGAAGAAAACCTAAGGAACACTCTTCTGGACATTGACCTAGGCAATGATTCATGACCAAATTTCAAAAGCAAAGGCAGAGAAAGCAAAAATTGACAGGTGGGACCTTATCAAGTTAAAAAGCTCCGTAGAGCAGATGAAACCATCAACAGAGAGAGACAACCCATAGGATGGGAGAAAATACTCACAAATTATGCCTCTGACAAAGACCTACTATCCAGAACCTACAAGGAATTCAAATGAATTGACAAGAGAAAAACAAAACAAAACAAAACAAAGCAATTAACCTCATAATAAGTAGACAAAGGACATGAACAGACACTTCTCAAAAGAAGACATACAAGTGACCAACAAACATGAAAAAATGCTCAACATCATTAATCTTCAGATAAATTCAAGTCAAATCTACAATGAGATACCATCTCACACCAGTCAGAATGGCTTTAAAATGTCAAAAAACAACAGATGTTGATGAGGCTGCAAAGAAAAGGGAATGCTTGTAGACTGTTGGTAGGGACATAAGCTACTTCAACCCCTGTGAAAAGCAGTTTGGAGATTTCTCAAAGAACCAAAAATAGATCTACTATTTGATTCAACAATCCCACTAGTGGATCTATACCCAAAGGAGCATGCATTATTCTACCAGAAAAACACCAACACCCACATGTTTCTTGTAGCACTGTTCATAGTAGTAAAAATCATGGAACCAACACAGGCGTTCATCAGTGGTGGTCTGGATAAAGAAAATGTGGTACATATACACCACAGAATACTGCAGAGTCACAAAAAGAATAAAATTATGTCATTTGAACCAACACAGATGCAGCTGGAGGCCATCATGCTATGTGAATTATCACAGAAACAGAAAGTGAATACCACATGTTCTCATTCATAAGTGGGAACTAAACATTGTATGCACATGGGCATAAGGATAGAAACAACAGTCACCGGGGACTACTAAACGTAGGAAAGAGAGGGCAATAAGGGCTGCAAAACCACCCATTGAGTACCATGCTCACCACAGGGCAGGATGGGAGCAGGTTCATCAGAAGCACAAACCTCACCATCACATGATATAACTATGCAACAAATCTTCACGTGCATCCTTTACATCTAAAATAAAATGCAACAAATTAATGTTTCAAATGTTGGATGACAGGTATATGGAGATTCTTTATTCCACTTTTCTACCTTTATGTATACTTGAAATGTCCATAGTAAAATGTATTTAAATGTTGTAAAAAAGTAATGCAATTAAAATGGAATCCTAGAGTGTAACAGAAAAGAAAGCCACAAGCTGATTATTTGAAAACAAGTAGAAGCAAAGTTGAGTATTTGAAAAGACATATAAGACAGAAAGCCTATGGCAAAATAAATCAACAGAAGGAAAAAAAAGATAAATAAATAGTAGCATAGAACGACATATAAAATTGTGATTTTAAAAGTCATGTGGGGCAACCCCCTCGGGTCCACTCCCACTGTGGGAGTTTTTTTGTCTTGTCAATAAATCTTGCTTTAAAAAAAAAGTCATGTAAAGTTGGAGAGAGGCAAGATGGCGACGAAATAGGTCAGGGTGTGAGAGTCTCTACAAAAACGAGTGCTCGTAAAGACTCTCTGCGTGAGTGGGTGGGTGCTGGTGGATGAGTGAAAGTCCATCTGATGGGGGATTCAGGTTCATACACCTGGGGCTCTCCTCTGGAGGTGACTGCAACCCACCACTGCCCTAAGATTGGAGCCCCAGGTGAGCAGGATTATCTGCCATTCTCAGGGCTCTCTTGAGAGGTGGCAGCAGAGAACAGCTCTTCCTCACCACCTGGTACCTAGCCCACATCATCACCTGCACTGGCAGATTGGACATAAGCAGCAAGAACAGTGGAGATAGCAGGGTGTGGAAATCTTGAATGGAGCCTGGCTGCTTGTGAGGAGACAGTGACCAGCACCATCTTCTCTGTCCCAGCACGGAGCAGAGATCTGCATTGCCCTGCCCAGTGCTATCTAACCTCCAACCTGGAACCAAGAGGAAATCCTTTCATCAGATTTGGAGAAGCAGATGCTCCTTCCTGTTGCTAGAGCAGGCACATGCATCAGATCTGAGTGGGAGAGTTGACAGCAGCAGCAGCAGCAGACAAGCAGGGTGAGTCTGGATCTAATCCATCCTCCTCCCACAGTAGTCAGTGGGGTATCTGACCCAGCCTGAGAGCAACCCAAACAGCCTGTGCTGAGAGCAGATGGGATGGACTGAAGACTGAAGATTCTCCTTAACACGGGGGTGGCAGCTGAGAGGAACCTAGAGTTACAAAAATGGCCACAGAGTGAGGTTTTTGTTTGCTTGTATGATTATCTGTATACTTTTGTTGTTTTTATTTTTACTGTCTTTGTTTCTCTGTTTATTTGTTAGTTAGTATAGTCTGTCTATTTTTCCTCTTCTTCTCTCTCTATCTTCTTTTCATCTTCTTTCTCTCCTTTTCCATTCTTTTCCTTTTCTCTTATCTCATTTTGCTATCAGGGGGCAAACATACACTCCTACTGCATGGACAGATTGTAAGGCAGTGGGAACTGGTTCCAGGGAGCCCAAATACCTGTCAGTGGATACTGAGATCTGTAGATAGTTTCTGAATTGCAGCTCCTCCCTTAATTAAATCTCAAAACTGTATAAAGCACAGTCCTCCACTCCCAATCCAGATTCAAAATTGAACAAAGCCAGAGGATCTACATAAGGAAGAACAGGAGATTGAGCAAACAGAAGTAAAAGTTATCCTCCCTATCACTGAACAACAGGATTAAAGAAGAGGGAAAAAAGATGTGTGTGGGGAAGTGGGAAGAAAACCTACACAAATGAAGAAAAACCAAAGGAAGAATATGGGTCTCATATAGACTCTTGGGAGGACAACAACTGAGAATACAAACTTTGGAACTCAAACAATGAAGAGCCACCAGAATGACTGTTCTCAATCCTCCCTATCACTGAACAACAGGATTAAAGAAGAGGGAAAAAAGATGTGTGTGGGGAAGTGGGAGGAAAACCTACACAAATGAAGAAAAACCAAAGGAAGAATATGGGTCTCATACAGACTCCTGGGAGGACAACAACTGAGAATACAAACTTTGGAACTCAAACAATGAAGAGCCACCAGAATGACTGTTCTCAAACCACAAACCCAGATATCAAGAATAAATGGAAATGAGGAGTCAAGAGGAAATAATTAAGGCAATAACTGAGATAACAGTAATGAATACAGTGAATGAAATAAATATGAAATTGATAAGCATAGAAAGCAGAATTAATCAAGCAAAAGAAAGGATCTCAGAGCTTGAGGACCAAAATATGAAACTAACCCAAACTGTTAAAAACACAGAAAAGAAGCTTAAAAGGACAGAACAAAACCTCCAGGAGATGAGCAACTATTTCAAGAGGCCAAACCTAATATTAACTGGAATCCCTGAGGCAGAGAGAGAGACAGAGACTACCCAGGAACAAACATTCTATGAAATTATCCAAGAAAACTTACTTCTTCTCATCCGTGACATAACCATTCAAACACAAGAGATTAAGAGAACCCTTCAAGCCGGGTTTGGTGGCTCAGCCTGTAATTCCACGCCTTTGGGAGGCTGAGGTGAGTGGATTGCCTGAGCCCGTGGGTTCGAGACCCACCTGGGCAGGTGAGACCTCATCTCTACAATAAATCAAAAAATCAGCCAGGCGTGGTAGTGCATGCCTGTAGTTCCAGCTACTTGGAAGGCTGAGGCGGAAGGATCGCCGGAGCCCAGCAGGTCGAGGCTGCGGTGGCCAGCAGCAGCCACTGCACTCCAGTCTGGGCGACAGAGTGAGACTCCAACTCAAAAAAAAAAAAGAAATGTTTTTATCTGATTCACCATGAATTGATAATCAAATGTAGGATTTTTATCATATTTAAATCTTAGTGACTTACAATTATAAGAAAACTTTCTCAACCAGTTAGGGGATTAGAAAAAAAACAATGCACATATTCCTGAATGGAGAAAATTTAGATAGCTTCCTTTTTATGATACAAGGATGCCTACTGTCACAACTTTTATTCAACATTGTGTTGGAACTTCTTACCAGTGCAATCATGCAAGTAAGATGCTTTAGAGATTAGAAAGGAGGATCTAAGGGTGTTGTTATTTGCATGTGATACATATTATATTAAAACTCCCAAATTATCAATTTACAAAATACTATCAAACATAACAATAGTGTTTAGCAAGCATTGCAAAAAAATAAATTCAAAAGTGAGTTGGATTTTACATTTGTAGAAAACAACTGGAAACAGAAAAGGGAAGTCATCATTTACAATAGTTTCATAAAGTATCAAATACTCAGGAAAAAACGAATATAAGATGTGTAAGATAATTACATATTAAACTGTGTCTAAATTTACATGCAGATTAGAAAGCTGTCAGTGTTCTTTAATTAAATTGATAATGTGATTCTAAAATTTATATGGAAGAATACACTTACAAAGACCAATTGTGAAGAAAAACAATATATGAGAACTTGAACTTCCAGAAACCAGAATTTGTGGTAAAGGTGTAGAAACAGAGAAACTAGTGATGGAAAAAGAGCTTCCAAGTATATGGTAGAGGTGGTAAATATTTACTGGAGAAAAGAGTGAGAACTCAATAATAAACTTGGAAAATATATTATTCATAAAAAATTAAAATTGTGTCTCTACTTCACGTCTCGTATGTAAATTAACTCTAGAAAAGTAAGGATTTGAATGTCAAAACTAAAAATATAAGCTCTGCTTCTGGAAAGGTGGAGTAGACACCATTTAAAAAAATTCCCTTCAGCAGGTTAAGGTAACAATCTGGACATTACATATCAAACAAATATAAGAAGACTTTGAAAGGTACAAAGAAAGGAAAGACTGTCTATCTAGGGACTGCAGGACAAGAACAGCCTGGTGATTTTTCTGGGTTCTCTTTTTGCCTCCCATATATCATAGTCTCCCTGATTTTCAAAATTTATTCATCAGTTTCTCTGTTTCTACACACAGAGAAAGACACAGGAAGAGAAAAAGAGAAGACGGACAGAGAGAGAGGGACAAGAGAGAGATAGAGAATATATCTTTCAGGTTGATAGCAGAAAGACTAGGGGGATAAATGAGTAAAAATTTATCAATATGAAATCAAACCAGAGCCCGATTTGATTTCTAGCCCAGCAGAGAGAGAGAGAGAGAGAGAGAGAGAGAGAGAGAAGGTTTTGAAATACTAAATAAAAATTGTTTCTGAGATCAAATTCAACATTTTATTTTATCTTTAACAGAGAACCCAGTGCATTTTTCATTTCTGAACCAGTGCATTTTTGAACCGGTGCATTTTTCATTTCTGTTCTAGTTCAGGTTCATTGGTTACTGAAGTTTATACCAGTCTGGGTGAAACTCCAGCTTTGGCAGCTCACACTGAAATTTTTTGACTTTTGGTTTGACAATTTTTAAAAAGTTAAATAAAGTTTTCAAAATAATTACTCAGGTCTAGTTGTAGTTCAATAATAATGATTCAAAATTTTTAAGATGTCACTTAATTCATAGTTGAAAATGAGTTTAGAGCTAGCCAATCATTATGGCATTATTATAGATGAAATGTGATGAATATTTGGTTGCAGTTATAACACATATATTGTTGAGTGAAGAAAAGGTAAGTTAAGGTGGCCACAGCAACAGAATAATAATTTTGTTGGCATTCAGTTAAGAGATTCCCAAATATCCCATACTTTCTTTATCCCTGACTAATAGATTTGAAATTGGTGGCACAGGTACTACTTAGGGTGCCAGTAGTGTCAGTGGTCCAGTAAATTCTATCATTTACTTATTTATTTATTTATGAGTTGGAGTCTCACTTCATCACCCTGGCTGGAGTGCAGTGGCATGCTCACAGCCACCCCAGCATCCATCTGCTGGACTCTGGTGATCCTTCCGCCTCATCCTTCCAAGTAGCCAGAACTACAGGTGCGTGCTACCATGTCCAGGTAATTTTTGATTTATTGTAGAGATAAGGTCTCACCAAGTTGCCCCAACTGGTCTTAAACCAGCAGGTTCAGGCGATTCACTTGCCTCGGCCTCCCAAATTGCTGGGATTACAGGCTGAGACACTGAACCTGACCAAACTCTATCATTTAAATTAAAAAAACCATAACATCAGAAACAAATAAAAATTCAAGGCTGATGTCTTCTCCCTACCTATAAGTACTAAAGCATAATATTCCCCTTTGTAGATTTCTTTAAAGAGGTTGCAAACACAAAACAAGCATTTCTCTGTAAACTTGTTATTTTAGCCAAATGATTAGCCCAGATGAAAATTTTATTTTGTTTAAGTGGGCTTGGGACAGTATCACCCTGAAATGATGGTGCTAGTGTTGGCATATTGCATCTGGAAGTGATACAATGAGCACTATTTTATTTCTTTGGAAACAAATAGTTATGTAAAAATTATCTCTTGGACTGAAATTTCCTATGTTTGGTAATAGTCCAGGGTGAATGTTGTTCCAATGTGAGTTATTAATTAGAAGGCAAGTTGTCATGAGCATTCTGAGTTTAAATGTTGTTTACACTTACAAGGATAATAGGCAAATGCAACCATTTAAAAATTAACTGAAATATGTCTCTTCAATTCTATCTTAGCTTTATTCTCTCATGCTTTTTTCATCATAGTGGGAGTTTGCAGTAAGACTCTGCTGTGTTATATTTCATTTGGTTTCAAATATTGGCTGGAATCCAATTGAATCTATGCATTCATATATATAAATTCCATGTTTCAGATAACACAGTTTAAAATAAGTTACAATTCCTGCTCAAGGCTTATGACTACAGTCAGTCTCATGTTGGACATGCTCAAGTTCAGTTTGGTGGAATGTAGGGTAAGTAGAGGGAAAAGGATTGGGGAGGGGGTGTGTTGTGTTCGAATCTCCTATTACAATCTGAGAAGTGGAGATTTAATTCTCTAGGGTAATTCTTCTCAAAACTCCCACCAAGAAAGAATTGCAGTGTGAATTTGTACCACGAAGTATAGAAGTTTAGTTCACATACAAAATTTTCTTAAAGACTTTATATTAAAATTCACCTTTTATACTCTATGATGTATGCTTGGCTGAATGTAAAAATATTGTTAACAGACACCAGTTAAAGTAATTGCAGAATCCCTTCACATTATTTAGTAAAATCAACACTCTGGATTCGAGGACCAAAACAGGAGAGAGGATGAGCTCTTGGGTTGAACCACATTTAAGGAGGAAGGATAGAGACTGCTGAGAAGTAGTCAAAGAGATAAGGAGAACCATGCCAGAGAATGGACTTCCAGAAGACAAGGGAATGGACCAGTCAAGAGGAACAGATAAATCAGAGAAAGTGAGGAAGGTATGAATTAACATGACATTGAACTTGACAATGAAGATATTGGGGCTTGTAGCGATAGCTGCTTCTGAAACAAAATTTGGGACAGAGAAATGTCAGTGGGTTGTAGAATAAGTAGAGACTAGTTGGCCCTCTCTTGGAAGGTTTGAAAATGCAGAGAAGGCAAAGAGCAGCAGAAAGAGGGAAAGGGACATTCAAGATAAGAATGCTTAGCCAATTGGCTGTATAGAAGATATGTTGCATTTTTATATTTGTATCAAGCAATTAGCAAAGGTGAAAGGAAGTCATCATTGAAAGTAATTTCATATCCTATCGAATATTCAGGGAAAAGTCTAGCAAAAGATATGTAAGCTATTTATCAGCATATCAACTGCTACCCAATTCATGTATCCATACTCTCAGTGTTCTTCATTTAATTGATAAGATGATTCTAAAACTGATACAAAAGTTGTGTTCATGAGGAATAAGAGGATGAAGACCAGGAAGACAAGAAGTTCTCCTTTGAGTCCTGTTATTTACTCCATAGAGAAAATGATCATGTCACCTACTGAGAAGTAGAGGAGGAGGGAACTGATTTCCTGAATCAAATCTCTGTTCCTTCAATTGCTACCCATCCACCATTACCTGCTTTTGTGTCGGGCTTTGATACCTGCCTGCTAGATTATGTTTTGGTTCCCGATTCATCCTTATGACTTTGGGAAATAATTACACCATGAAGGTGAACCCCTCTTGAATAAGATTAGTACCCTTATAAGACGAGACAAAGAGAGATGATCTCTCTTGATTGTGCAAGCACACAGAAAGAAAGTGGTTCTTGTTTGGGAAGGAAGGTCCGGAGGGGCACAATACTGCCTGGAGCTGGCGTGCTGGGGGTGCACACAGGTAACCAGAGATCTGAGTGACATAAAGGTTTGCAACACAAAGAGATGAAGGAAGAAAAGATTTATTTAAGAAAGAGATCACTTTTCACAGACAGGAAGAGGGCTGGCACTCTAAGATGTGTGTGACTGTCTGGGTTGTGATCCAATGCCACATGAAAGATGCAAAGAATTGCACAGAAATTAGATTAGAAAACATAGTTTACTTAAAGTAAATTAGAGAGAGAAAAAGAATATTCACTTCCCCAAGGTGGGAGAGGAAGCCAAAGCCAGGCAGCATGGCAACAGCCATAGCTCAAATATCACATGGTCGTACCAGAGTCTAGCAAGGCAACAACTGTTAGCTGCTTGTGACTGAGTTCTTTTAACCATTCCCCTTGATGAGGGAAGGTCATTAAGGTGATTGGGTGGTGTCTACTCCACATCATCACGAAGGGGCAGGCAAGCATAACTGATGTCAGGTGATGGACAGCATGCAGATGGGTGGGTTAGTCACATGATTGCTGCCATGGTGGGGTCTGTCTGTGTCATGTAGGTCACAAAGGGCTGATCAGATTAACAGAGGGGTTTTTCCTGCAAGAGACTTGTTAGACATTTGCAATCCGCAAACTCCTTGACCAAAGGTGGTGTATTATCATTTTTATGGCTTTGGCCAGCCAAAGGGTGATCTTTGACCTTATGCCTTGACAAGGAACCTAAAAGTTTACTAGAGATTATAATGTTAAATCATGAATTGAAAGTTTGGACTGTTCTGGTCTTGCATCTGATGGAGATTTGCCAAAGGGGTGGGATAGGCTGCCGTTTGGCCTGCAGTAGAATGTCTGAATGCTTTCTAATAGCCATGCTGAGGCAAAAAGACTAAACTAAGAATAAGCTAAGTTTCTTCTAGGTTTCTATAGGTACCTCCTTTAAGCACTCTGTAAACCAAGAGAAGACCCTACACTAGGAACTGAATTGGTCAGTACCTTGATCTTGGACTTCCAGCCTTCAGAACTATGATAAATAAATTTCTGTCATTTAAACTCCCCTGTCTGTGGTATTTTGTTGTAGCAGTCTAGCTTCCTAAGACACTCAATGAAAACACTCTTTAATTGAATATGGTAGTTCAATAAAATTTATAAAGAATAAAAATGTGTCACCTACTAGGTATGCATTTTCACTTATATTTTCAGAAGCCCCATGATGTGGAAATTTTTCCCTTTACAAATGAAGAAATTGACAGCAGAGATACACTTTCTCTGTCAGTTACAGCCAAGAATTGGTGGATTCTGAATTCAAATTTTGTGCTTTTTGTGAGCCAGAAAATAGGTTATGATGAGCTTGTTTCCAGGGCACAGCAGTTGGCTGAGGGGGGAGGGGTCTTTGTCCATCCACCCCCCTTCCCTGAGGGCACAAGTTCTGCTTCCTGGCCAACCTTCACCCTGGATGTACCTCTTACCCAACTGTAGGGCCTATTCAGCCTGTCTCCACTCAGGACATGTTAAATTGTAATTGCTTCCCTGGGGGCATGAGGGCTTCTAAAGTCTTAGTGAAGAGAAATGAAGATCATTGTAGGTAAGAAAACCTAGGAACATTCCATGGATGTTGGCTGTGTCACCTGCCTGTGTACTGAATTTCCCTAGACTGTAGACAGGAGTTGGAAAAGTGATCCCAATCCTTCACTTAACATGAGGAGGGTAGTTAGTATAGGTATATATGGTAAGGATGAATAGGAGGTAAACCACCACATGCCATGAGGTGAGCTTCAAAGGACATTTTTTTTTCCATGCAGATAAAAAAGCAAAGCCATTTCACAATTTACATCCTACTCAAATACAGAAAGGAAAATAAACAGATTTACTGGCAATTAGTAGGTTTAATGGGCTAGTGGGGTCATAATGTGTATAAACACTTCAGTTGTTTGTTTCTTTGGATTTTGGGTTAAAAATGTAGTTTGCTTCTTTTTGGAACTTTTAGGGATTTTCCAAAGCCAAAGCTGTGTACAAGCTAGACATATGACAATGTGATTTATCTTTATCTCTCTTAAAAATTGTTAAATAAAAACTTAGGGGGCATACTTGGGAGTATAATACTGTTTGCCTCATTTACATTGAATATTTAAAATCTCACTTAAATAATTTCCTAGAAAAAAATGGCTGTAATGTGACATTTGTTGTTACAAAATTAGGCAGATCAAGAAGTTAGACATAATATTCATGGGAAATAACTCAATCACAAATGGAAACTACCGAGGTGTTATGCCGTAAGTATTATTAGATAATTTCTTTAGTACTGAGTTAAGTTACAATCACCCCATCCCCCTTGATTCCCGGTGAGAGGAGTTCTAGATTTGCTCAATTTGCAGCAGGAGGACACTAAGACCGGATGAGGTATTTCTAATGTGCATTCCATGAAATTGTACCACTGCTTGTATGGTCAGTTTGTGAACCGAGAGGGTAAGAAGTGGAAATATGTACAGAACCAGGGCAGGATGATGCTGGGCGACAAGCAGGGTAACACAGAACCACCGCAGGTGTTGAGGGGTGAGTCAGCCCCATGGTCTGCCATGCCCCGATTCTTTTTTTTTTTTTGAGTTGGAGTCTCACTCTGTCACCCAGACTGGAGTGCAGTGGCCGCTCCCGGCCACCGCAGCCTCGACCTGCTGGGCTCCGGCGATCCTTCTGCCTCAGCCTCCCAAGTAGCTGGAACAACAGGCACGTGCTATCACACCCGGCTATTTTTTTTTATTATTATTTGTTGTAGAGATGAGGTCTCACCAAGTTGCCCAGGTGGGTCTTGAACCTGCGGGCTCAGGCAATTCACTCACCTCAGCCTTCTAAGGCACGGGATTACAGGCTGAGCCATCGAGCTCGGCTTGTGCTCCGATTCTTAACACCCAGGTCCTTTCTTCAGAATTACAGCTCACATTTGGAGTTGGCCTAAAATAAAACAAGTTATAATTTGTTAGGTCCCTGGTTTTAACTCAAAGTGTCTTACAAGAAGCTCCCAGAAAGAGGAAGCCTCTTGTTTCCTGCCTTCAAACTGATTCTCACAGTTGTGTTGTCACGAGAGTTGATCTCCCACCTATAGCTTCCTATGTGCACAAACTCAACATTTCCCAAGCCGAACACTCTTGGAGTCATCCTTCACTTGAGCTTCTTGAATTATCTCCTGGAAGCTTTATGTTCAGGGGTGGCCAGTTGTCTTCTCTGAACTTCTAGACAGCTACCCTATTCTTGCCAACCCCAATCATTCTTCATACACAAGTTGTGACACTATCAGCATCTCTATAAATAGAAGCTTATACTTCACAATTACTTTAGACAAAACTCCTAGAGTCAGATGGACATTCTCAGCCTCCAGAGACATTGGTAGTTCTGAAACTTTTCTACTGTAGCATCCATGGTGAGAGGGGATGTATGAGAAGGTACAATGTGCAAGTTAGGTTTTTAACTTTAAGTGGTTGGTCTCAGCATGATGTTACTGTGAAGTTCAGTGTTTGATTTTTAAAATCCCATGTTATTGCACAACATATGCATATTTGATTAAAATGTAAATTTAGTTCCATTTGCAATAATGAGATACTAAGTGACTCAGATGAATCCTTCTGGGTGAAATATAAGAATACTTTATAGAAGGCATTGGAAGGTCAGTAGAGAATAGGAAGCCAGTTCCCAGAGAAAAACAGGTCAGAATGAGGGATAATTTTTATCTTCAGTGCCTATCAATTCCAGAAAGGCTAGAGGTGAGGTAGGGGGATTGTTAAGAGCTTAAACAAAGCTGGGCACTGCCCCCACTCAGAGCTTGGACTGAGCTCTGAAAGTCTGGGGTGAGCTCTGAAAGTGGTAAGAGACAATTGAAGATGGGCCAGACATCTCTGAATCATCTTTGAACAATTCAATCCCTGATTAAAATAAAAGTGTCTGTAGATTTCTAGTGCACAGGCCATCTGCCAAAAATAAAGGCAAATAATGTCTGAGAAAGAAAATTATTGTACAATTTTTTATATACATGTGAGTCAACAAGGTGTATATAGGCATGGAGAAAACTATATTTAAAAAAAAGTAAGAAAGAAAAGACATCAAAGAAAAGAGAAAAATTCATATAGGGAATTGATAGTATGTGATCATAATATATTGACTAAAATAACTGGGTTCAAGATAATAAAAATAAAACTGAAAATAGAATATTTGAAAAAATCCCAGGTGGATATCCTAAAACTTAACAAATTCAAAAAGAAAATAACTCAAAGGATAAGCTTAGCAACGAATTGAATCCAATTAGAGCAAAAGAAGATTTAAGAATTTTTTTTTTTAAAAGGGACACTGGTAATATGAAACAGATCTAACTTATCTGTAATGGTACTAACACCATGAGGTGAGAAAGGAGAGAGGGAGAGAGAGAAAGAGGGAGAGAGGAAGGGCGGGAGGGAGAGGAGGCCAGAGAAAGAGTGAAAGTGAGAGAAAAACAGAGGGAGAGGGGGATAAAAAGAATGCCTAGAAGAAATTTGAGAATTACCAGAGACTACTTTGATTGCATCTGTGTTTGTATAATTGGAAACCTTGGTGAAATGAATTAGTTTTGGAAAATAGAGTTTACCAAAATTAATTCTAATAGTAATAGAATGCTTAAGCAGTCAATTTCCACCGGGGGCAGGGAGCAGGGAGGGGACAAGAGAAAGTTATTCATGAATATTTTGTATAAAACCATCAGGCCCAGATAGTTTTTCTGGGAATTTTAGAGAGCAGATCAAAATTTCTCAATTCTTTTTATAAAATGTAACAATAATACTTAAATCTGATAAAAATAACACGAAAAAGAAATTTGAAAATCAGAATAAATTTTAAATAATTAAAAACTCCTAAAAGTATAGCAGAGAGATTCCAAAACCACATGAAGAAATAATTAAGAAGACTACTCCAAGACCAAATGGTTTTGTAACTAAATTCAAGGATGAGTCAACACTAGAAAATCTGTTAATATTATTCACCTTATTAATATGTTTAAGGAAAATAATTATGCAATTATATTTCTGGATACTGGAAAAGTCTTTGATAAAAGTCAGTACCAATTTCTAATAAAAACTACTGAACAGCAAGGTAATTTCTATCAAAAGAGTTAAGTAGAGAAGAATATTTAAGAATAAAATTAAGAGAAGTACTCAATTTCTATGAAGAAAATTGGGAAACATTTCTGAAAGACAGAAAGCAGACTTGAAAAACATGGACTTCCTTGTACTTTTCTGTGATGTGTAAACATCATTAAAATGACAATTCTACTGTTCATAAATTTAAAGTAATCCCAATAAAAATACGAAAAAGCTTTTTTTTCCCCCCTGGACTCAAGCAGGTGATGCTAATGTTCTTGTTGAAAAACAAACACATGCGAATAAGCAGGAAAGTAATGAGAAGGAAGAATTATGAAAGATTAACACTCTACCAAATATTACTGCAAAGCCACAGAATGAAAACAGTATGATCCTAGTGCATGCACTGAGAAGCAAACTGGTGGATAACAATGGGGACTATCAACATTAATCCAATTACATACAGGCATTCAGAATATGATGAAGGCAGTGCATCAAATCACTAGACAAAGTTGACTTTCTTAATTAATGCTTCTGGGCCAGCAGGATAGCCATTAGGAAGATGAAATTATATTTATTCTTCACTTTACACATACAAAAAGCTCTATAAGTATCAGTGGTAGTAGTATACTATTGAAATTACATAACAAAAGAAAACCTGTGTGAATAACTTCAAAACCTCCAGTGTAGGGTAGGGAAAGTCTTTCTAATATTTCTTAATCTAGAGGAAACACTGAAGCATTGATGAACTTTACTTAAAAAGAAAAATGTGTTCATAACAAAAACACTAAAAACAATCTCGAGTCAATGTTGTAACATAAATCACAGATATGGAAACTAATATCACTAATATATAAAGAACATTTTAAAATGGTAAAAAATAAATCTAAAAACCCTATAAAACATGCAAGATATATATAAATAGTTGATTCACAAAGAAAGAAAGAGTTAAATGTAAGACCTCAAACTATAAAACTCCTAGAAGAAAGCCTAGGAAACACTCTTTTGGATGTTGCCTTGGGCAATAAGTGTATGACCAAGTCCTCAAAAGCAAATGCAACAAAAACAAAAATCGACAAGTAAGACCTAATTAAAAGAGCACAGCAAAAGAAACTATCAACAGAGTAAATATTCTACAGAATGGCAGAGAATATTTGCAAACTGTGTATCTGACAAAGACTTAATAAGCAGAATCTAGAAAGAACTCAAATTAATTGACAAGGAAAATAAACAAACAAAAACAAATAGCACCATCAAAACATGAACAAAGGACATGAACAGATATTTCCCAAAAGAACACACATAAGCGGCCAATAAGCATATGAAAAAATGCTTAGTTGTCACTAATGATCAGAGAAATACAAATCAAAACCACAATGAAATACCACTTCACACCCATCAGACCAGCTATTATTGAAATGTCATAGAACAACAGATGTTGGCAAGGTTGCAGAGAAAAGGGATTGCTCATATGCTGTTGGTGGGAACGCAAGCTAGTTCAGCCTTTGTGGAAATCAGTTTGGAGATTTCTCAAAGTAAAAATAGATTTGCCATATGATTCAGCAGCCCCATTACTGAGTATATATCTAAAGGAGTATAAATTGTTCCATCGCAAAAAGAGAACCAGTCCAGGTACTCATCAATGATAAATTGAATAAAAAAATTAAGGTGATACCTATACACCATGGAATGAATACTACACAGTCATAAAGAAGAATGAAATCATGTCCTTTGCAACAATGTGGATGCAGCTGGAGGCCATTATCCTGAGCACAGTAACACAGACTAGAAAATAGAATACCATATATTCTCATGTATATGTGAAAGCTAAACAGTAGGTAAGCACTGACATAAAGAAAGGACGAACAGGTACTGGAGGCTCTTAAGAGGAGAAGAAGGGAGGGGGACAAGGGTTGAAAAAACTATTCATTGGGTACCATGCACACCTTTTGGATAATGAGCTTAATAGCAGCCTATACCTCATGATCACACAGTAAATCCATGTAACACACCTGCACATGTATCCCTTGAGTCTAAAAATAAAAATATAAAAATGAAAAGTGATGCAAAAAGAGATCTTAAACATATTAAAAAAGCTCAGACTTAACACATAATAAGAGAAATGCACGTTCTAATGAACTGAAACAGGCACTCATATTTTACCAGTGAAAAAACTGTGACACAATCCTTATGGAGGGGGACTTGGCAATATTTAAAAATTATATTTGACTCAGCAATCCCATTTCTTGAAATATACTCTAATCATATCTCTAACATTAAAAAAATACAAATTAATAATTATAGCATTGTTTGTGCTTGCAAAATACTGGAAATTACCTAAATGTCCGAATGTAGAATAGTGGCTAAAATATGTGGCATTTGCACACATCAAAATATGCAGTTATATAAAAAAAAAAAAGAAAGATCTCTATGGATGATTTTAATGTGGTTTGGAAAACTTACTGATAATGTAACTCTTTCAAAGTGTCCAAGAGTACCTATAGTACTCTACCTTTTGCAAAGAAAGAAGGGAAGATAATAAAATATGCAAATGTATTCCAATTTTGGCAAAGAAAACACTAAAGGATAAACCAGGAAACAATAAAATTGATTAGGAAAAGGTGTGGGATTAATAGTGTTGAAAGGCCAGAGTAGAAGATAATTGTCTGGGTATGTCTTACAGAGTTTTAATTTATAAAAAATATGTTGATATTCCACATATTAAAGAAAATAACATTAATTTAACAATTATAAGAACAATAAAACTAAGTGAAAATAGAAATAAATGAGTGTAACTCTACTTCATATCACAGTGAAGTAAAAAAATAAAAAATTAAATGCAAGTAAATTGAACATTAGCAGTTTGATTCCAAAACTGCAGTCTTCAGAATAAAACCTGCAATCAAATCTTGCATGCTCAGTAGCAGGTGTGTGGATTGTAATGATATGTATGCAGCAATTATGAAACTATTTTAGTGTGAATTCAGGCAAACAAATGTGTTAATATTGTCAGGAGTCAGAATTCTCATCATAAATTGTTCGAAATTGGCTGGATGGGTGTCATGTGCCTTTGCATGATACCCTGAGAATGACACAGTGTCATGTTGTTTCAAGTGAGAAATTTGTGAGGCTATATTAGAGAAGTCAAATGAAGAAACACTATTTCAAATATCTGATCTGTATTGTTTAAAATGTCAATGTTATAACGAGAAACTATTTTAGGTTAAAGAAGAACAAAGACACAAGATAGATAAATGCATTATGCCATCTCAGATTGAATCCTGTGCTTGGGGAAAATGTTTTACAAAGAAAAACGGCAAAGTTAGAATATTAATTGTAAATTATTTAAAGTTTTATATTTGTGACACATTTCTTGAATTTTTAAACTGTATTATAGTTATGTAAGAAAATATTTTCATCTTAAAATATACACGGAAGTATTAGTCAAGTGGCATGATACATGCAAATTCTCTTAAATTGTTCAGAAAAAAATATCTACAGAGACAGAAAGCATGATAAAACAAAAGTGGCAAATATATTAAAAATGATGAACCTGAATAAAGGAATAAAAGAAATAAAATATTTTTCTATACACTTGTACTTTTGTTTTATTAATCAATATTTTTTGTTATGGTTTTGTGGGGTACAGTTATTTGTTGTACTTTTTAATGAGTTTGAAATTATTTCGACATTTAAAAAGTTAAAAGACACTACACATCCTATCTTCAGCAATGACATAAAAGTCAGGAGGAGATAAATGTCATTAAATTGCACAAAGTTTCCTTGCATTATCTTGCTAAGTAGTTAAAGTACAAAATACCATTAGACTTTACCAAGTCAACAATACAAGCCGTAATCTCTAGGATAACCACCAAAAAGATTGAAAATAATATTTAATTACAGAAATATTAGCGGCGAGAGTGGAATAAAAACTACACAATCAATTCAAAATCAGGCAAGAAGGGAAATCAAGAATAAGATAGAACAGGTAGAAATAATAACCTAAAGTAAACAGAAAGATGGCAGATATAAAATCAGCCATATCTGTAAATACACTAATTTTAAAAAGACTGCATCTTTAAAACAAACGTAAATGAAATCTAACTATATGCTGCTTTTTTAATTGAAAGCAAAAAGAGGAAAAATCTATAATCCTTTTGAGTATTTGGAAATGATTGTAGATGAAAATTGAGTAATTTGAGGAGATTTTAATAATGAAAACATTGATAAGTACTGATGGACTTAATATGTCACATTAGCTTGATTTGATTTATTGCAATAGAAGATGATTTTATATTTAAAAATCAGAGTGATTCGCCATGTTAATATAACCCAAGAGGAATTATACTATGATTTTTATCAATGGAGAAAAATTTGATAACATTCAATAATTGTTTATGATAAACTCAGATACTGGAAATAGAAGTAAGCTTTCTTTATTGATAGAAAAAACTTACAAAATTTTGCAGCAACCATCAGTTATTGGTGAAATGTTCAGAGTGTCCTTAAAAATTGGGAAGGAGACAAGACTGCCTTTTAGTACAAATATTGTACAAGCAATTGTAATAAAGGAAGTAAAATAAATCATAGGTACATGAATTGAAGAGAAATAAATAAAGTAATGTCATTCAGAGACAACACAGTTATGGACATAGAAAAGAGGAATCCTTAGTTAAGTTGTGAGAATTAATAAGTAGGTTACCTTAATATTTGCTTTATATCACTGGATAAAATGTCAGTCTGGAAAATCAACTGCATTTCCACAAGCCAGCAGCAAAAAAATAAAAAATAAAAATTTAAATTAGATAACCTAGATAATACCATAAAATACCATTTGGCCAGGACAAACTCTAATCAATGATATAAATAACTTTACACAGAAAACTACAAAATATGTTTACTATTAGCTAATGCATACTACATAATGTAGGGATGATCTGTATTTATGAACTGGATTATTTGGAAAAGTGAAATACTGGAATTTTGAAGTTATTCACAACTTATATGCAGAGTAAATATCTCAGCAAATCTTTTTGGAGTGGAAATTGACAAGCTGCTTTTATAATTTGAAAAGAAATACAAAGGGCTCAGAGCTGTCAAGAGAATATTAGGAAGGACAAGCCCATTAGAAGGAATTACTCCATAAATATCAAGATGTATAACATACAGTTGTAGTAGTTATGGCAGTGTTGCATTCATGAAAGTATAGCAGAAAAGACCAATGCAATCAGATGAAATGTTTAGAAAGAGATACACACATATAAGAACTCATTTGTGTGTGTGTGTGTGTGTGTGTGTGTGTGTGTTTGTTGTTATTTTTAACAAAACTGGTCCTAAAAAGTAGTGGAGAAAAAAATGGTTTAAAAAATGAGATGCAATTTGATGTCAACATGGAAAAGAAAGAATAAAACATTATTCTTACCTTATATGAAAATAAATTTCAAGTGAATCGAAGGTCTAAGTATCAATGGTAAAAAATAAATGCTTCTAGAAAACGACAGAGCAGAATATTTTCATGTACACTGAACAAGGAAAAAATTATTAACGAGAGCACTTTGTTAAGCATAAATTATAAAGATAGAAGAAATGAATGTATTAAAATTAAGAAAATCTGTATATCAAAAGACATCAAGTGAAGAGGTGTAATACATGGTTTATATTCAAAATATATAAAGTATCCCTGCAAATTATAAAGAAGGCCCACAAATATATGGAAAACTAGAGAATAGACTTAAGTCACATTTTACACAAAAGGTTATTCAAATATTTAATACATGTATTATATTAATTTTTACAAATTTGTAAAAAAAAGAAATTTATAATTAAAGCACAATGTGGTATCAACCTATACACCAGACTGGCCAAAATAAAAGAGCTGAAACAAACAAACAAACAAACAAACAAACAAAAAAAAGTGCTGACAGAGATGTAGAGCAACTGAAACTCTCATACACGGCTAGTGGGGATCTAAAATAGCACAAATACTTTGGAAAACAGCTTGGAATATCTACTTAAAGAGCCTATTTGCATACTCAGTGGGCCAGTAAATCCACTCCTAGATGTATAAGCAGCAGAAATGTGTACATATGTGCAAAAAACGACCTAGATGGAATGCTTATAGCTGAAAATCAGAAACAAGCCATCTACTCACATAGAGCAGAATAAATAAGTAACTTCTGGTTTATTCATCCAGTTGTGTTACATGATGAAACCTCACAAAATGTTGAGAAAAGAAGCCAGACACCAAAGAGTGCATGACTGATTCATTTTGTAGAAATCTCAAAAAAAGAGCAAGGCAATGCATGATGCTAGAAGTCAGAGTAGTGCCTCTCTTTGGGAAAGGATGCTCTGATAGGCAGGGTCTGTGGAAAGATTTTTTTTTGGGTAAAGCTGTTACTGTGTGATGGTGGATGTTTTCAGTTTACCTGTTATATATCAATAAAGAAGAAAAAGGAAAAAACCAAAGAAGAAAAAGGAAAAATCAAAGAAGAAAAAAGTGCTTTACTTTAAAACATTTGAAAAAAGTTAAGCCAGGAGGCAGGCCTGTGGATGGGGCCTTAGAAGTGGCATGGGACTTCGTGTGGTCTGATGTTTTCCTGGGAACTTTCCCATTCATCTGGCCATTTCTTGAATGACTGTCCATGTCACACAGAGGAACTTGATGACTTCTACTGTGGGTGTGGTGGAGCCACAGGGGATCAGGCTGCCCGTAAAGGCCTTTGTCTGGTTCAGGGGGGTGGGAGGTCAGACCATAGATTTGTAACCAAGTTGAGGTATAATTCAGGATTACCACTTTCTAGGCATTTCTGGAATGAGGACACTTATTGAATTGAATAAATCTGGAAGAACAACCCCAGCAGCAGTGGTGTGTGCCAAGTGGACTGAGCAGGAAGTGGATTAGGGAGCCGGAAAGGAGACAAACCAGACAGTGGTTAAAGTAACAGCTGTATGAGTACTACCCATTGGCCACAGGGTGCTAAGATATCCAGGGTCCTTGCAGGAGAACTGAAGGGACTGATCACAACCTCACAACCTCGTAGGGGATTCATGGCCTTAAAGAACCGCGTTCCAGCCTCAGCTTCAGCAGCTATGTACCCACTCACTGGGCAGAAACAACACCCTCCTTACCAGTTTTCCAGGTGATGTCTCTCTACACAATTGCCTGGAATGCTTCCCCCTTCAGGACATAAGACTCGGAGAAAACATCTCCATTTCAGAGCAACCTTTCCTCTGTTCTCCTGGTAGAATGAGGCTCCTACATTCTTTTAGAAAAAGATGAAGTCTCCAGTCTTTGGGGGTCTAGAATTGTCTTGCGCATTTTTATTTGCTTTTCCCCAAGTAAAGTGACTGACAAAATACTATGAACAAGAAAATGCAGAATAGAGACAGCTTCAAAGTTCAATGCTTCTTGTTAGATTTATACATTTGTTATCACAGACTATTAAAAATGTTAATTATTATTCATGCAGAATATTACTTATAATATGATTTTTAAATTTTTGTCCAAATCATTAGCTGTTTTATCATGAAGCCCTTTCTAAAATAGTTAAATGGGGAAATATTATATTTTTATTTGAGGCATTGAACATAATTTTCCATGAAAAAATCTGCAATTGCTTTTTTTTAGAGAAAATAGAAATAAAATTTCATTTTAAGCATAGAGGTTTTAAAACAGTTGAAAACTTGCATAGGCTAGCATATGATGTGGATTTATCTTGACAAAATTATTTGTGGAGATTTAATGATTGTAAGGTTTTGTGGACTGAGCACAACATAGGTAAGGATTTTTGCACCGTGAAATAAACTGTTTAGGCACCTGTGAACTCCACAGCCTAAATCTGACATTGAAAGAGGATATATTCAATGGGGATCCAGGTTTTTGTGCTAAAACCAGTTGTTTCTGAGATATCTAAGGGGAACTTCACATAAGTGAATCTGAGGCTGTGTATGCAACTCGAGGTGAAATGTGGGCATCACCAATGTATTCTTAGCAAAGAAATGCTGATTTTTCATTGGTAACATAAAGGGTACCTGGTCCTAAAGCAGGAGAAGTGTCATCCTCCATAGCCCTGCCCCTGGCTTTTGGGAGCATTCTTCTGATGGACCCAAGAGCTTAGATGCAGCACTCAGGCCATGTCAGTCACTGGAGTATGGAAGCCTGAGGACAAGGGAATCATTGTCGTGATACTCAATGTCAGTACAGGTGAGGTACTCAACTCACATCTGTGATTATTGTTATCAACATGTGTGCATTTTAATGAATGCAAAATGTGTGATGAGTTTTAAAATAGTAGGTGCAAAAATATTATTTTTATAATTCTTCAGTGTGTTAATGGGGTAACATCCACATTAAAAAGAATATAGCTCATCAAAATTTGAATTAAATAACTATTTACATATAGCAGAAATATGTCACCTTATTCATAAGAGGCATACCCTGTTATGTCCCAAGGAGACCCATTCCTGAGTTATGGAAAGAGATGAGTGACCTGGTGACAGGTTGGGGACTTACAGGATTCACTCTCAGAGGGTGCTGAGTGTGGAGCACAGACTACAGCCTGGGCACAGAGATCGTGAGAAAGGGACCCCCAGTGGGCCCCCACAGGTGTGTCTGAGCAGACCTGTGATGCTGCTGAGGGCCAGATGCAGGCCAGCAGGTGGCCAGTGTGTGACCAGGCCATGGAACTGAGGAGATCGGGCAGGGACCAAACACGGGAGTGGAGCCAGGTGGGTATTTCTTATTTTTAATGCTGTTTGCTTAATTTCTGCCAGGGCATAGAGGAATTACAAGTTGATTATTTATCACTTATTTTCTTACTTCCAAAAAGCTTTAAAAAATTACTCTAGGGACTTCCAGCAAGATGGTGACGGGACAACCCGGTCTGTGAAAACCTCTGCAAAGGAGAACTGCAGTGGGTCTCTGACTCCGCCCCAGGGGCTACAGACCCCAACATCACAGCCTGCTCTTCATACGGAGCTCGGCCGTTGCCACCGCTGGGGCATCGCAGCGGTCTGGACAGCCACCACAGCCACCACCACTGCCGCCAGTAGCACATCGCACCACCCAGGCCAGAGGTGATCCACAACTTCAGTCCTTGAAGTCCCTTCAGGGAAGATCTGCTGGGATGGCTGCCACCTCTCCTGTGACTGAGACGTCCTGCCCACCGTAAGTCTCATGCCTTCTGCCCTGAGGCAGGCAGCCATCTTGCCATCTTCAGCTTCTGCCGTCCCTGTCTGGCCCCACACCCTCTGGGGCGAGCAGCTGAAATAGCACCACCTGCTGGCGATTCAAGGTAACAACATCGAAACGGGAGAAATAAGCTTGATAAAGACAGGCCAGAGTGATGAACGGAGGGTGATCTGAACTGCCCTTCACAGCAGACCAGGGGCAAGTGACCCTAACTGCAAACTAATTTACCAGCTTGAAAAAAAAACTAGAAATCAGACCTGAAAGGACATTGGACCTAAACGAAATGTCTCAGAGTGTGCTTCATTGATTCTGTTAGTTTAATGACTTAATTCTATTCCTACTGTATTGTTCCTTTTTTCTTTTTTCCTCTTCCTTTTCTTCTCTCTGTAAACCATATCTTTGTATAGAGGAACAGCACACTAATAAGGTGGTTGGATAGCTGGTACGTTAGCATCACTATATGTTTTATTTTTGTCTGTATGAGAGTTGGTTCGTCTGTAGCTGTGGTCTATTGTTTTTATCTGTTTCAGTATAAGCCTCTCTCTCTATTTGTTGGCACACTTGTTTGTTTCCCCCCTTACTCCTCTATCTCTCCACCCCCCTCTTCAACCCACTGTCTGCTCCATTCTCTCTCCTCTGCTAACCACATTTTATTTCAGGAAGAAAACCTATAGCCCCACTGCATGGACAGATTCCAAGGCAGTGGGAAGTGGGTTCCAGATTATTCACACACCCGTCAGCAAATAACAGGACCTGCAGATAGATTTTGAATCACAGTTCCCCCCTTAAGTAAATCTCAAAACTGCAAAAAGGACCACCCCCAACCTACAGTGCAACTCCAGAATTGAACAAAGTAAGAGGGCATACATAAAGAATAGGAGATTGAACAAACAGAAGTAAAACCAATCCCTTTACCCCCGAATAACAGAATTAAAGGAGATGGTGACCTGGAGGGAAGGAAAAAGTAGGAAGGGGGAAAAACCACACAAATGAAGAAAAACCAAAAGAAGAATATAGGTCTCACACAGACCCCTGGGAGATCAGACACTGAGAAAACAGATTCTGGAACACAAACAATGAAGAGTCCCCAGAATGACTGCTTACATGCAACAAACCCAGACATCAAGACATTAATCGAGAGAATTTAAAAAATTGAGGAGAGACAAGAGGAAAATAGGAAGGAGCTGATGTCAGAAATGACAGCAGTAAAGAATACTGTGTAGGAAATGAATAACAGACTAATAAGCATGGAAAGCAGAATCAGCCAAGCAGAAGAAAGAATCTCAGAGCTCGAAGACCAAAACACAGAACTAACCTAAACTGTCAAAAGCATAGAAAAGAAGCTCAAAAAGACAGAAAAAAACCTGCAAGAGATGAATGATCACTTCAAGAGACCAAACCTAAGAGTAATTGGGCTTCCTGAGGCAGAGAGAGAAACAGAAGCCACACTGGAACAAACATTTCATGAAATCATTCAAGAAAACTTCCCTCATTTCATCAAGGATGAAAAAATTCAAACATAAGAGATTCAGAGAACCCTGCAAGACAAGAAATGAGAAGACCAACTCCCAGACACATAATAATTCACCTAAACAAAGTAGCTATAAAAGAAAAAATCCTAAAGGCAGCAAGAGAAAAAGGCCAGATTACCTACCAGGGAAAACCAATTAGAATAGCAGCAGATTTATCCACAGAAACCCTGCAGGATAGGAGAACCTGGAGCCCTATCTTCAAAGTTCTAAAAGAGAAACAATTTCAACCAAGAATGACCTACCCAGCCAAACTAAGCTTCATTAGTCAGGGAGAATTGAAATCTTTTCCAGATATCCAATCCCTAAGAACCTAGGCTGCCACCAGACCACCTCTACAAGAAACACTTAAGAAAGTACTGAACACAGAAGAAAAATAAAAAAGAACAGCAACATTCTTCACAAGAGTACAGGCAAAAGATTAAAAACACACATGAGCCAACTCCAAAACCCAAAGAAAGACAACAAACAAACAGGAACAACTCTGTAAGAGCTTTATGACAGGGATCAACTCTTGCATTTCAATTATTAGCCTAAATGTGAATGGACTCAATGCACCACTGAAAAGACATAGAATGGCAAAATGGATAAAATATCATCAGGCAACAATCTATTGCCTTCAAGAGACCCACCTCACTAGAAAGGACACCCACAGACTCAAAGTAAGAGGATGGGAAACAAACTTTCAGGTGAACGGAATACAAAAGAAAGGAGGAGTTGTGATCTTAATTTCAGACAAAATATCCTTCAAGCTATTAAAAATCAAAAAAGATACAGAAGGCCACTACATAATGATAAAAGGCTCAATCCATCAATAAGAAATATGTATCCTAAACATATATGCACCCAGCATAGGTGCGCCAACTTTCATAAAGCAACTTCTAGGAAAACTAAAGAAAGATATTAACTCTAACACCATCATAACTGGAGACTTTAATACCCCACTCACAACCCTAGACAGATCATCAGGACAAAAAAATCAGCAAGGAGATTCAGAAACTCAATATGAATTTGGACCAAATGGACTTAATTGATACCTACAGAACACTCCAACCAAAGACCACAGAATACACATTCTACTCATCACCACATGGAATATATTCTAAGATC
>NW_007250688.1:0-85295 GCF_000164805.1 Carlito syrichta
GGGACGAGGGCAGGCCGCGGAGACGGCAGTCGCGCCCCTGCGCGCGCCCGAGCCCTTTCTCTTCTCCGGTCGCCCACGTCTTCTGTTGCTGTCCTCGTGATTTGTCTGCCCTCGGGTAAGGCCATGGCCTTTCCTGGGTTCATTCCCCCGAAGGTCTTTAGGGTGACAGACTGGTGTGATTTAAATTCTCCTTGTCACTCTCGTACCCACATTAGCAGAACAGAAGCGAACCAGCAAGCCTCGCCCTCAAAGCTACTTTTTGCATCAACTTTTGAAAATGTGTAGCTTGTTGTTGCCTCTTCAAGACTAACAAATCCTCAAGACCCCCCCGCACAATGGAAAAAGTCCATTTACAAATGCAACAAGCCCTGGCGGAGGCACTTCTTCAGGCAATTCCCAAGGAAAAGAATTGGGACAAAGTCCGAATCGGGAGCCCGGCCCAGCATTTCTGGAGCCACATATCCTCTTCCTTCCAAAAATCTTCTAGCCAAATTCACAAATGACTTTTGCAGGCACCACTGGGGTGAAAACCAGCAACATGAGGGACAGGAGAAATAAATTCTGTAAAGAAAAAGTCAAAGAGTGGGAAGCTTCCCAGGAAAAGCGCTTGGAAACCTGGACAGGAAGACTAGTTCAGTGGCGCTTTTCTGCCCAATCAACCCTCTCTTCTAGTGACTCTTTTCTGTCAACAGAACTGCCACTTATCTCTCAGCGTTTCTCGTTTTCAGGTATAATAATGAAGCAAGTCTTTTTATTTTTATTTTTTTATTTTTTTGAGTGGGAGTCTCACTCTGTCGCCCAGACTGGAGTGCAGTGGCCGCTCCCAGCCACCGCCTCCTTGACCTGCCAGGCTCCGGCGATCGCTTCCGCCTCAGCCTCCGGAGTAGCTGGAATTACAGGCACACGCTACCACGCCCGGCTGATTTTTGATTTACTGCAGAGATGAGGTCTCGCCAAGTTGCCCGGGTGGGTCTCGAGCCCGCGGGCTCAGGCCATCCACTCACCTCGGCCTCCCAAGGCGCGGGATGACAGGCTGAGCCAACGCGTCCGACAAAGAAAGTATTTCTAATGAGCAGAGCCACTGTTTGTTCTGCTCTGCTCCACCCCTGAAGAGGACTTCCCCTTATTTTTATGAAAACTTGTCAACATGTCCATGGAACTGTCATTTAACAATTGAATAAAAAACTGTCTTTTAACAAGTGACTTATAACTGTACAAATCAAGCACACTGTTGAGGTAAAAGATGATATGAAATCAATAAAATAAAAAATGCCTTTTTTATACCTCATAGTCTACCATGATCCTGCTGCCTTTTTTTAAATTACAGAATACATCATTCATACGAAATAATATATAAACATTTACTGTGTAGAGAACAACGATGAAATAAACGTGCATGTAACCATCTACTAAGAAACAAAGCCTTGTTTTGCTTGACCAGCCCTCCAAAACCTCATCTTCACTGTTACCTCCTTCCCCAGATAACCTTTATCCTGACTTCTGTGATATTCATTCTCTTGTTGTTTTCAGAATATGGTTTTTCTATCTTTGTAAGTATAAGTGGAATCATTGTGCATGTTTTTATCTGCTGATCTTTCAATGCTGCATGGAAGGGGCAGCCCATCTTCCCCAAGGTGGAATTTTCAGAGAGGTCATTCACGCCCGCCTCTTTCTCCTGGCCGACAGACTCAAGTATCCAAGGAACCAGAGCCTTCCCAAGCCAAGTTCAGTGTTCTTAATTCCAGCTTACTCTACGAGATTCTTGGGCTATAGATGTCAGGGTGCGTGTGGATAGCTAATAGCCAGAGTGTTCCCTGGACGCAATGAAAATGCCTTCTAATAAGTAGGAAGAGTAGGTCGGCAGCCGTGATGTGTGATTTCAAGACATTGGGCCATCATTCTGTTATCTGAAAATATGTCTCCAAATTAGACCCTAAGTGCTATCATTTGGAATGTTGCTGCTTTGACCGAAGGCTGTATTTTGAAAATAAGTAACCCTCAGATAGGCTTCCTAGTCTGCTCTATCAACTACGCATTCTTCTTTTGTTTTTTGTGTTTTTTTTGAGTTGGAGTCTCACTCTGTCGCCCAGACTGGAGTGCAGTGGCCGCTCCCGGCCACCGCAGCCTCGACCTGCTGGGCTCCGGCGATCCTTCCGCCTCAGCCTTCCGAGGAGCCGGAACTACAGGCGCACGCTACGACGCCCGGCTGATTTTTTGATTTATTTTAGAGACGAGGTCTCGCCAAGTTTCCCAGGCTGGTCTCGAACCCACGGCCTCAGGCAATCCACTCACCTCGGTCTCCCAAAGCACGAGATTACAGGCTGAGCCACCGAGCCCGGCCTCAACTATGCATTCTTTACTGTAAAAGAAGGTCTTGCGTTGGCTTCTGGGATCACATTTTCAGAGAGGACAAAGGTGAGATGATCAGGACTGAAGAGATTGCTAAGGAGACCTCTTGAACACCTGCATTTGTTGACTGAATAGCCAAGCTGAGTAGAAAAGAGAAGTGCTTTAAATATAACTTGCATGTCAACAAGGACCCATTGTGTTTCAACTTCGAATGCTGGTGGTAATTTGTTGTTGTTTTTTAAAGAGTCTAAAGAGTCGTGAGGTATGGGGTACATGTGAGGATTTACTACATAAGCAATTCGTGTGCAGGTGAGGTTTGGGCTTCTAGCAAGCCTTCTCTCCCCCAGGTAATGGACCCGGTACCCAGTGAGTGGGAGTGTTTGATTGTGATATAGACTGTCTTCCTGGGTCATGTGGCACAATACCAAGTTTCCTCTGGAGTTTAGATGTGAAAGGAAACCTATAAGCCACGAGGTTGAAATAAAACAACTGAAAGAAGAATTAGCCAACACTCGGAGCAGACCAACATGGCAAACATCACCTTTTCTAGTTAACACCCTAAAGGCTCTTGCAGAAAACAGTATGGTGCATTTATTAGAAAGATGTGTTTAGGAACTTTAGAAAAGAATTTGTTCAGCAATACAGGGTCCCTAATCCTGCCCAGGGCCTTAACTTAATTTAGCTCTGGAGACAAAATGCTATGTGCATATTGATCCCCCTCTAGAAACAGTGTCACTGGGATTGGAGCTCCATGTGCCTTCTAGATTTCCCATCAAGTCCTGCCTTAAATTCTTCTATTGAATTCCACTCCTCCAGACGATAAGAGTTGGTGCAAAGCACAGAGAGAAATGGTGTGTTGGAGTCAAGAGACATGATTTGCGTAGGAGACCTGACAAAACAATACATTTCTGTGTCTATACCCCAGGAAACTTGGTTTGTTGAACAGGTAAAACCCCAAGATTCTGGTTTAATCCAGAAAACCCAGGGCCTCTCTGGACTGGCCTCCATTTGTTCCTGAACCACAGTGCCTAACCTTGACTGCACATTGGAATCACCTGGGGAGCTTTAAAAACAGATGTTTGTGTTCCACCCTTAGAGATTCTGATTTAATTAGCCTGTAATGCAACCCAGGTGGGCATTGAGAAGTTAAAAGATGCCCCAGGTGATTCCAGGTGATTCCAATGTGTAGTCAGAACCAGGAACTACTGAGCTAATCACTCCACTACTGACCACATTTTTTGGTCTGAATTAAGGAGAATAGAGGAGGGGTCACAGGGTTGGTCCCAGCTCCGTGTATAGCAGGCCGAATGGTGACCCCCCTCCAAAAGATACGCTCATGTCTTAATCCTCAGAACCTGTGATTGGGACCTTATTTGGAAAAAAAGAATCTTTGCAGATGCGATTAAGGATCTCAAGATGAGATGATGCTAGATTATCTGTCCTAATCTCTGGGTCCTAAATTCAGTGACAAGTTTTCTTCTAAGTGGAAAGCTAAGGGAGATTTAGGCTGGAGACAGAGGAGAAGGTCATCTGTAGAATGAGGCAGAATTGGCGTCACGTAGCCACAAACCAAGGAAAACCTGGAACCACCAGAAGCTGGAAGATGCAAGACAAGTTTCCTCCTCCGGAGACTTCGGAGAGAGTGCAGCCCTACAGATACCTTAATTTCACACTTCTGGCCTCAGATCTGTGAGGGAATACAGTTGCGTTGTTTTAGGTCATCCAGTTTGAGACAATGTGTTATGGCAGATGTAGAAAACTAATGCATTGTTCAATTGCTTTACTTATATATGCTCACTTAATCCTTGTAAAAATTCCTATGGCGGAGGTATTATTATCCCCATTTTAGAGATGAGGACACTAAGGCTGAGAGAAACTGAACAGCTTGCTCCAGAGGCAGAGATATTAGTGGTACAACTAGCATTTAAACTTGACCAGAGCCTTTCAGAGTGGGATAAAACTCAGAACGCGTGGCTTCCAAAAATTGGGGGTCACTTTGACTTCGATCCCATAAGTCCAAACATCGTGATTCCAATCCCACCCACCCCTACTCCAAGGTATGCCCCATCTTTAAAAGAGTTTTTAGGTTTAGTCTGTGTGAATGATTCTTCTCTGTTCATACGCATTCAAATATGCAGTTGGAATTAAATACCTGGAAGAAGGATATTAAAATTCATGTACTATTGCTTGCTACCAAGATTCCTTAAACCTTTGGAGAACTAGCACGTGTGCATCTGTTTAGTGGTCTTTAAAATCACAAAATCAGAGTTCGGTGTCCCGAAACTTGAATTACACCTCTAGCTCAGCTTCTAAGATTGAGGATCCACCACTTGACTTCCTCTCAGCGCCCTCATGGTAGACTAGGCGTCAGCACGCTGCCTCCCTCTCAAGGGTACGCGTGTGAAAATGCTTTGCAAACAATAATAACGCTTTCTACAGATTTATGTTGTGAGTGTGTTTGCTATGGTTACTGCTGAAAGCCACAGAGACTGTGTGATTTTAAAAACCATGCAGGGTTGAGAAAGCGAATGTCTTTTTTAAATTAAGAACTGGGTGTTGAAATGGTAAAGAACACATTGCAATCTGCATAGTCATTAAGTCTTCATAAAGCTCCAGTCTCTAGAGAGACTCGTGTAATTGCCTTAATATGACTAACAATGCAAATAAATTTGTTTAAAAAGGAATTGTCATAATGATGATGGTTTGTAAGAAATTATTTTTAGTTGTTTTCTTCCAATATCCCAAATCATTCTCATCTATTTTGAACTTAAAACCAATAAATATGTTAAGTTTTTAGATGAATTCCATGGAATGCCTTTTTCTTACATACAGAGAACAACATGGTCTAACAAACACACAAACACAAATGTACATACATATACACGACCAAACTGATTTTTAAAATAACCTTCAAGTTAGATGATGACTATAAACAGCAGATTTTTTTTCATTAAAAGCACCTGTTGTAACTGTAAATAGTAACAGACGACATATGATTTTATGGAAAACAAAGTATGTCGTTATAATTTTGACAAGATGCTTACAGAATTTGATTGACAAGTGATCATAATGCATCATTTTATTAACAAAGTTAGCCATCTATAGTGGGATTGGTTTAGTATACTGTTACTTTAAATTGGGGCAGTTTTAATTGGACACAATATCTAAACCATGGAGAGCCAACCTTCCATCACAATTGCATAATATGCTGTTAGGTAGCGTGAGACAGGAAGGGGTGAAAGAGGGTCTGTGAACAGACAGTAGTTCACATTACATGACAGTTTTGAAGCACAATGCAGACTCTAAATTATAAATAAGCGACCGCATTTTGACTGTTCAACATTTAAAAAATAAACATCACTGTAAAGAGAACTGTTTTTATTTCTGTTCAGGTGCTATTTGTATCTGCATATAATTCATTTCTTTTTTAGGTATAGCCTATATTGTACAGTTTGACTAAATTTTGCCACAATAAATTTTATGAAAAAAATATTTTTCTTATCATATGAGAACAAATGGCTCCACAGTCTTTTTAGACTCATTTAAAGCAGTAAAATAGAAACCTGGTCACTTTCTCAAGAAGCCTACCATCTTTCCCCTACTGCAATCACTTTGTTTTTGCTTGTGCAACATCAGGCCTCAGTTCCTTCTCTAAAGTCATCACACTTTGGGAAATATCCAAATATTTGGTATTCTGGAATCCCTGGAGTGCAGTATTTTAAGCCCTTATTACATAGAGGGATTTTTCCAGAAAGCTATCACAGCATGATAGAAAACAAATAAAAAAGAATAAGCTCAGAAATAAACACTGATCACAACGTTATGAAATAAATATGCCCTAATTTTTGAGTCTCGTATTCGCCAATAAAAACAAGGAAGAGTATGATCATGGACACAGATCAGAACCTATTCTTTTCTTAGATAACACTAGCATTGCTAGTTAGAAATCTCTCAGGTCCCTGAAATGACTTGAGTTTTATTATTCCGATTCCCATCCAGGGAGTTACAGCATTACTTCTTGTTGTTTTATGAAATACATTATTTGGAAGTCTGGAAACGTGATGCTATTTAACAATCAATGTTTAAGTTAGCTGTGAAATCGCCTGCTTGCTCTTTCAGAGTCTGAGTTTGACGGTGGATGAAAAGTGTGAGCTGTGAACTTCAGTGTGAAATAACTTCATGGTCCTATTTCAGCCTTCCTCATGTTGCACAAGTATTAGTTGATGAAACCACATTTTATGTAAAATCAGGAAAAAAAAATCTGACTTTCATGAGAAAATCAATCTGCCCTTGGATACAACTCTCTTTCTTGTGATCTGCACAGGATTTGCTCCGCAGTTTCTTTTTTGTAGGTGGTTTAAGACATCAGAGCCCTGCAGTCATCCTGGGGAAACATGCAGCTCCCAGGCAGGACGCAGGGCGCCTGCACACTCCCAGCACCGCCATAGCTGTCACCCTGCAGAACACTTGCACACGTGCCGCAGGCATCTTTCAACAGTAGTATCAGATTTGCTTGTGGTTCTGAAGTAAATGTTTTCATGGTCTGCCACCTTGATTTTATTAAAGGTGTTGGTACTAAAGCATTAACCAAGCTTGAAGAAAAACTCATAGAGAGGTCTTAAAATCTTTGGAATTTATAATCACCAATCTTTTTCAGCCTTCTATCAATTGTTTTCACATGGGGTATATCTACAATTAATCAGCAGTTAAGTAAGACACTACAGATGTTTTCAAGCACTTAGCATTCCATTTCTGTGCCTGCAATGCTTAGATTTTAGGCAAGCAGCTAGATTCGAGATCTTTTTAAGTCATTTTAGGAAGCACTTGGCCTCCCTTGCTCTGGGTAGAATCAAGAGTTTTCAGGAAATATAATCTGAATATTTAAAAAAATGTTCCCAGCTCATGCTTGCCTCAGTGATTTCACAGCCTCTTAAAAAGATTCTACATCCAGAAACCAGCAGTCCAGAAACTAATTTTATTAAATTTGTATTGACTTTCCAGGCTTTAGCATAGTGCTTTATGTTAAATGGCATCCACACAAGTTAAAAAATTGCTTTAAAATAAAAAATTGAAAGATGTATATGCAATTTATGCACAGATGATATATATACACAGTTTGCAATGTCAGAACAAAAACTCAGCTCTCTTATCTGCACACTGCCCCTATCTCCCTCGCCCACTCTGCTTATTTTTTTCATAAAGGAAACATCCCTTGGAGACTGAACTCCTTGGAAGAAATATAGACCCTTTACCAACACAGATCCTGAGTCACTGAGCTAAATGCGAAATTTAATTAAGTGGCAGGAGTGACCTGCATCTGCCCCGCCCCAAGAGGTCCTGGTCTACTGATAGGAGGGTGAAACAAAACAAGTGTATGTTGCAGACCCCCACCCAATGCCACTGAAATGTGTGTGGTCTGGGTGGACACTTTCTGTCATCCTGTTTGGGAACCAGTTCAGGATCTGTTTCTGTTGGCACCTTCCTCCTGTTGCGAATATATTAGTACATTTCTCAGAGTCCCTGCAGACCTGAGATTCAGCTGGTAATTTAAACCCTGCAGCTGTGACAGACAGAGCTCTTCCATCAAGCCTGGGTGATGGAATTTCTCAAAAAAGGAGAGAAGATGTCAAAAAAGTAAAAGAAAGAGTATTGGCCCAGCTTTAGGGGCAGGCTCTTATCTGGCTTTTAGTTTTCCCACAAACGTTCAATAATACTTCATCTCTGGTCCAGAAAGGTTATGAGGAAACCATGCCTTGTGCTTGTGCTCTTCAGCTGATTTCGAAGCCACGGTCTGAAAAGCGAGATGAGAGACATCAAGTTTTCCATAGACCACAAAATGTCAGAGCCTTGTGAAAGTTTGTTCCCACCCGTCCTCACGAACGGATTCTCACTCTCCACTCTGTGCTCCTTGGTGGAGTCACTGGAAGATTTCATTTCCTCCCCTGTCACACGAGTTCACTAATAGGCAGTTACGTGGGAAGATTACTTTATTAAATAAACTCACATTTGTTAACCAGAGAACCGTTTTCCTCAGCCAGAAAAATAAAAGAAAAACGATACAGATATTCTGATGTTCACAAACATATTTTAACGCATTTAACACAAAATCAAATTTGATTTCAAGCACATTGAAGTTTCCTTTTATATTCTGCAATTACTTGATAAATTCAAAAATCCTGGGGTCAGGTGAATGCCAACTAATCCTCGGTTTTGTTTTGTTTTGTTGTAGATTAGTAAATCTGCATGTGGACTTACTCTGTGCACAATGATTTATACATGTAATTGCATTATTTTATGTGTTTTCAAGAGCTAACAGCAGTTAGCACAGTGTGGGCAAACTTTGATTCTTCCAAAATGCCTAAGTAAAACCAGCATATTACATTCAGGTGTCAGTCCTGATGGCTCTCTGTATGTTCATGTATGTAGAATTTTGCACTCATTGAAATTAACTATCCACCTGACACTATAAAATGGTACAACCACGACATAAGCCATTCAAACTGGCCACATCTGCAAATATCTTCTAC
Organism: Carlito syrichta; assembly: GCF_000164805.1. Lineage (NCBI taxonomy): Eukaryota > Metazoa > Chordata > Mammalia > Primates > Tarsiidae > Carlito > Carlito syrichta. Next base: position 8,877 of record NW_007250688.1, read on the forward strand.
TCCAGATTTCAGTCCCATTAATTAAGATTGGCTGTTTCTCTATGACCTTTTAGCTCCCTGCAAATCCTAAGGGACACGCTGCTTCTCTTCCTAACCCTGCTGCACCACACATGTTCCCGGTCACACTGAGCGTCTCGTATCTCAGGGTGCTCCCACCTCACCATCTAAGGGAAGGTTCAGGTCTCCCCCAGATTCAGGACTGAAAATGAAGCGTAAATCTTACAGGCTAATAAGCGCGGCAGTTACTTCAATAAAATGTTACTTAAAAGTCAATAGCCTGCACATGTTAAAGACATTAGAGCTGTTAACAGACCATTGTAAAGTAAGCAGAATCTTTAATAACCTGCATGCAACGTTGAACCATTCCATTCTCAGCTCAGGACAGGTTTAGCTCTGGCACTGAGGCACTGGACTCATGGTTTGAGTCACTCTTGCACTCTCAGAATTAACAATCCAACAAGATCGGATCCAGGTCTAAAATCTCAGGGCTCTCGGCAACCTTAAATAAACCTCCCTATCTTCTGCTTAGAGACAACCAAGCCGCTTGATGCTCTGCATCAGACCCCTCACCTGAGTTTCCGAGCCTCGCCTTCAGCCGGAGAGACACAAAATGCAGAGCTGTTAGCAAGAGACGGCTGTGGTTTTCTGGAGAAGCTGGACCAGACCCGAGGGGCACCCTCAGCGCATACTTCTAGGGACCTAACCGTAGGCTCCGAGAAGGCGACTCAGGAGGAAAGTACATGACAACAGCAAAAGAACAACTGGACAAAAGTAGTTCTGAAGCATTTTAGTCTACTTTTCTCCTGAAGGAAAGCAAGACATTAGTTTCATCTAAGGAAGTTGTTTTTCTTTTACAGTTCCCCAAACTGGAACATTTGTGTTTTAAACATCTACTCTGAACAACATCTAATCCACACATACCATACAAATAAAACACAAGGGTGAAACTCATAGAACATAATTTTACGAGAGGGTGGTACTGCCTGCTTTCTGATGTTTCTGGGCTCTTTTAAACTTACAGAGTATATAGTGTGCTATATGGAGAAAAAGACAGTGAAGAGAAACACTTCTTTCCAGTTTGGGAAAGTTTTAAATTTGAAAAGTGAACTTAAAAGTTGTTTTAGTCTGAATTGTTAAAAACTGAAAACTCATTAGAAGTTGTATTTATAAATTTAAACTAATAACTTTTCCTTTATGGCAATTCATCTCGTATCCTGATCATCATTTTCAGAGATGGAACTTAGAGAGCTTCCAAATTGTGAACTGAAAGAAAATAATCTCAATCAAAAGTTTGAGAAAGCCATGTTACTAAAGATAATAATAATCTGGAAAGAGGAGAAGAGGGATAAATCCAAAACTGAGGATTCTTATAAAAAAGAGTATGATAGCATTACAAAAATATTTTACATTTGGAAGTTCCAATAATCTCACCACCCAAATGATCTATATTTTGGCTTCACGTGTTTCATTTCAGTCTTTGTTCATAGACGTGAATTAATCGAAACATAGTAAACATAACACTTTGCATTTGTGTTTTTCACTTAACATTTTATCAAAATTACTTTTTCATGTTTCTCTACTATCTTTATTATGATCACTTACAATATTGCATTGAATTGAGGAATACTAAAGTTAGCCATTCTCTTGTTATACATTTAAGTTGCTTAATCAATATCTTGTGAGCATTTATTTGAAGTATCAACTCTAAGATCAACTTTTCAAATGGCAATGATATGAGAGTGAGAGAAATGGATGCAAAAGACAATGTCTGCAAGGCAGGGTCATAGGACTTATTCCTCCAGACAGTTCCTCCAAAACTACTGAAGATTTCTGTGGAGAGAAGTCAGGGAAACAGAAGACTGTTAACTATAGAAATTAAGAAGAGTGATTTGAGTTCTTCAGGGTATATTCCCAGTAGGGGGATTGCAGGGTCATATGGGAGGTCAATATTTAGAGCTTTTAGGAATTGCCATACTGTTTTCCACAGAGGTTGCACTAGTTTGCACTCCCACCAACAGTGTAGAAGTGTTCCCTTTTTGCCACACCCTCTCCAGCAACTGTTATTTTTTGTTATTGATAATTGCCATTCTGACTGGAGTTAGGTGGTATCTCAGTGTGGTTTTGATTTGCATCTCCCTGATGGTTAGTGAGGTTGAACATTTCTTCATGTGTCTGTTGGCTGCTCGGATGTCTTCCTTTGAGAAGTGTCTGTTCATATCTTTTGCCCACTTTATAATAGGGTTGTTTGATTTTTTCTTTTCAGCACATTTGAGTTATTTGTAGATCCAAGATGTTAAGTCTTTGTCAGACCTGGAGTTGGCAAATACTTTTTCCCAGTCTGTGGGCTATCTCCCTGTTCTCTTGATGGTTTCTTTGACTTTGCAGAAGCTTGTCAGTTTAATGAGGTCCCACTTGTCTGTCTTACCTCTTATGGCCTGTGGGTTTCAGGTTTTGTTCACACGTATGTTTATTGCAGCATTGTTCACAATCGCAAGAACCTGGAAGCAACCGTGCTGTCCATCAAAAGAGGACTGGATTAAAAAAATGTGGTACATATACACGATGGAATACTACACAGCCATAAAAAAGAACAAAATCATGAACTTTGCAGCAACCTGGATGGAACTAGAGTCAATAATACTGAGTGACCTCTCACAGAAACAAAGATCTGAATATCACATGTTTTCACTCACATGGCGGACCTTGAACATCCAACGTAATACCATAAGAAAAGGACTGACAGTGGTGGTAAAATATGGGGGGAGAAGGGAAGGGAGATGGGATTAACAGTAGTCAATATCTGTCTGGGGACGGGGAGACACCCCTTGTCAACAAGGGTGCCTGAACGAAGCATATTTGTATCCCTAACCCTTAACTGTACCCCACAATATCAAAATAAAAAATATTGATTATAAAAATAAAATAAAATAAAATGTTCCATACAAAAAAAAATTAAGAAGAAATACAGTCATAAATGATGAGGCAATGGAGCAAAAGGGACCCAGAGTATATTGCATGAGGAGAGTCCTGCAGTCTCCTAAAGGCAGAACCAGCAAAACGACAAAAATGAAGGTAAGCAAAGAACCTTGGCATCCAACTTGGGACACCATGCCAGATGGGGCAGTGAGACTGGAGGTGTTCCCTGGAAGTTTCACAGAGAGACCAACTCTACAAAGCGACTGGGAGAGGCACCAACAGGGCATTCAGGGAAGGAGTTGGAAGAGAGGAGGACCTACAGAACCAGCTCTCTGTGAGCACTTCAGCACTCAGTCAGTTGTTTAAAGCCTTCTGCTCTCAGCTCACGAGCAGCACAACTCGTTAGCTCTGCTTCTACCTGTGACAGTGTGGTACGGGCAGCCTCTTTCCTACCTAGTTCCCCCTCAGCTATCACATGAGGGCGATGCTTTGGAGCTCTCCCCTGGTCTATTGTGTGGGCTAATGAGGGGTTGTAAAGCATGATATATGTGTAACGTTTGGTGTAAAATATTTAACACCTCTCCTGAGAATGAAAATCCTAATTGTCCACCTGAAACTGTCTCCCTCACCAATTAATTCCAGCTTAGGAGATTGACACCAAATCACCCCATGCCTATGAAGGGTTCAAGCAGGTGAGAGAGTGAAATTCCAGCCTTCCTTCCACCCCCCCACCCCCAATCCCCACACAAAATCACAAGGCTCTTTGGAGGAATTACTGCCTGCAATAGGCCAGTCAACCTGCCCCTGTGCTTTGCAGGTAATATTTTCATAAAAGGGGTTTCTTTTTGCTCCGTTTGCCTGGTAAGAACATTTAGAAAGTAACGAGTCGCTACTGAAGCTAACCAGGGACATTTTTCTATCCAGGGAATTTTCATTATGTTCAACATTTGGAAATTTCAACTAAAGATAATTGCAGGTAAGCGTCCACCAACAGATGTATTCATTTTCCATTGTAGTTTTTAGAATGGGTACTCGTACACAAAAGACCTCCTTCCTGTATATTTCAGCTCTCCAGGGTACAATTACACGAAATTATTCAGCAGCCAAGTTTGCTTTGTATCACTTGACCGGGTAAGGACACAGAGAAAGCAGCTCCCCGTGGCACTGAAAGCTGCAAATCTTTTTTGTCTAAATGTTTAACAGCCACATTCATCACAGTCTCATAACAAGGCCGCCCACAGACAACATAGTTCACTTGTTTTCACCCAACTGTTAAGAGTTTACCAGAAAGACCAACTCAGGTCGTAGCACTGATTTTATATTCCAACTAACTGCACATTGGATTATAATGGTCTTGAATGTTCAGCCTTGGACTGGTTTCACACAAAGTGATTTTTCTTACCATTTACAACTTTTTTAAAGTAGCAAAATATAAAATAAGCTACAACCAATTTAATAACCACAGTGACATCGTATACTTGAAAAACATCTTACATGTTATAAGGCACTTTAATATGTAGCACATTATTTCATTTATTCCTTAGAATAATTTGTTAGAGTAGGTTTAATGATAACAGAAAATATCTTATTTGCTTCTATTCTCTGATAATGTTTAACAGAGTCAAGCAAAGAATTTATCCTTTTAACCTCAGACCTCTGCTTCCAAATACAAATAAGTTTACTTGTATTGTGTTTTTGCTTGCTTTTTCAGTTTGACATTTATTGAACACTATGTTTGAACTTGTGTGCCAGACTTGAAGCAAAGCCGTTCACACTTAAGCATGAGACAAGTAAATAATTTGACTCAGGTTTATATAGTCCTTCAGTTACTTTCTTTCTACTTTTGCTATGTAGCAAAAATAGGCTTTTGCATGGCTGATACCTGAGGGTAAGAATGAAGGCCCTCTCCCACAAAGATTTTGGCTGTAAAGGAGGGTGGTAGAGTTGCCTTCTGAAAGTTAAACTGTAAAACCAAAAAATAATGGAAGCACTTGGAGATTTTTTGTTTAAAGACTTTAAAGAAGAGAGATCGTCTCCCAGACCAGAGTGAGAATAATACTTCATTACAGGGATTTATATGCGTAAAGAAAGAAGAAATGGAGATTCACAGTGACTGATCAGCCTGGAAACCTCCGAAGGGAGACTTACAGAGGTGCATACCCAGGGAGGAGGGGGCGTTGCTGGCTCTAGGATTTGACCTTTAGCCAATCTCAAGAGTACTTTTACCCTTTTGAGGTCATCAGAGTCCCTTGCTACCAACATTTGAGTCACCAAATAAACCCCTTGTTCTCTGATTCCACAGACCCTAAGACCTCTTCTAAAGATAACATGGCTTTCCTCCTCTATGCTGTCAGGAGATAATACACTAACAAAACTGTGAGCGATGTTTATTGATCTTGTGGTAAAATAATAAGTTAATGCTTTGTTTATACAGCTATCTTGATAAGTTTTGTAAATTTGAGTGTGCTCCTAAAAGTAGGCCACAAGCAACACTCTAGGGCTGCAAGTTCGAGGATCACAGACTAGACTGTGACAAATAAGATAATAAGAGCATCTTATTATACCATGATGGAGTCCCTATGGGAAATGCCAAAACCATGCTCTTTTAAGATGCCTTTTTAAAAATTTTAACTTTATAATTTGTTTTATCCATGAGACCATTACCTGCTTCTATTTAAGGATAAAGATTATACTAGACCATGACAGAATACTTAAGATACTTTCAGCGTATTTTTGAATAAACCTTAAAGAAATAAGAATACAGCCTTTTCTTATTCACAGATAAGAAAAAGGAGTCCTAAAGAGATGAAATGACTTAGTCAATGCCATTCAGCTAATTAGTTATCAGAGTAAGAGTTACATGACAAATCTCTTCCCCGTGTGAAGCTGTCATATTTTCCAACGAATTACTAATTGCTTTAAGCTTTTGAGAACAGGTGGATTTCATTTGACTCTTTGCATTTCCCTTGTGTCTGCCTGGCATTTCAAACACAATCATCATCTACCCACTCTTTCCTTACCCTTCCCACTTAACCACTTTTTAATCCTTTTATCCTTTTCTTGAAATCCCAACTTCAAGTGAAACACGTCAACCGAAAAGAGACCCGGGCTGTAGAAATACTCAAAGCCTTTAATTTGGTCATGTTAGTTATGGATCTCCAAGGAGGATGTAGGATGCATTATCTCCACGCTTATTTAACAAATCTTTGCACACAGCATCTCATTATACTGGGAATACACATTTCAGAAATGCTGCATCTGAACTGTCACATTGCATGTGCCTTTTTCTGTCAACATTAAATACTCTAGCTTCAGGAAGCACATGGGGTGGAAGCGATGGAGAGAGTTGAAAGATAACAAGGGTGGTGAGTGGAGAAAGTTAGCAGAGTCATTTAACACGCCTGCCTGTAAAACCAACCAACTAGAGTGCTATAGTATTTCTTCACACCGGTCCAGAGAGGATTCCGTAATTAGCGTCTGAAAACAGATCACTGGGGAAGGTACCATGTGAATGTGGTAATCATCAACACCGTTTACAATCACGTCAATAACATGTGGTGATGGCATGTTGACTCTGATTGTGAACAGTTGTTGCTGTTGATAAAGCTGTGAACTTTGAATCATTAAATGTGCTTGCTTTGTGGTTTTGAAACCCCATAGCAGATGTTATGTAGTAGAGTTAAGCTGTATCTTGAAAATATTCCTGGAGCCCAAAGCTAAGCAAGAAAATCATCAAAGAGCCCGGAGCAATGACAAACAGGTTTTGACAAAGCCTCTCCCATGAGGACTGCCACTGAGAAGTGATATGATAGGTTGGCTCCATTGTCCCATTTCTCTTTCCTGTTAAAGAGAGTTTTGCCAGCTCGGCTTGCAGTACACTGAAGTTCGTCATAGACTGTCAGCCTCAATAAAATTTCCGTTAACTTTTATTCATTCTAAACACAAAGCACCAGAAAAAAATTATTGATGATCAAATACACTCCCAAGTGACTCTTCACTCCTTGAAATGGACAGAGCAATTTGAGAATAATTTATGAAAATGGATAATCTTCTGAAAAAGTCCCCTTGAGAGGTTGTCTGCCCACTCCCACTTGCCAACCACATTGTCTCACAGAAGACGTATTTTTCACACCAGAAAAGGAGGAGCAAACAGGGGAAAGAACCAAAGCCCAGGAGTGAATCTGTCATCCATTGAAATGAGAGAGTGAGGGGGTTGAAAGAGAAAGACCTGCTGTGGTATTGCTTTGACCTCTAACTTCTGCTTGTACTTTGTCTGTTACCTAATTTTGATCCACTCCTCGACTTTTCCAACTGGCACCTGAATTATCATTCTACTAGGCTCCTCAGGTGTCTCCAGAGCTCAGAAGCCTACATGTTCAATTTCTGAACCACTTGCCTACCATCTAATGCTGTCTTCTGTTATAGCGCCCTGCTGCCTGCTACTTGCACGGAAAGGGCATATTTGGTCAGGGCATGCCTCGGTGTGGAGTCCCAAGCACTGCCCTGGCCTTCTTGGCTGTGGCTGGCCTCTGTGTTTTAGTGACCACAGCCCAGACTTATCAAAACTGAATGAGGAGCTTTCTTCCATGCATTTGGGAAAATAGTGATTAGACATATGAATGAGGGTGTAGGAAATGATATTCATAACGTATGTGTGAGAGAGGGGAAGAGAATTGTAATAACATTGCAGATTCCTATGAATCCTCATAATATTTGAACTCGCACATGATCATAGAAGGTGCATTCTAATTTTAAGGAGTTGAGCACCTATGTCTTCAGCAATCTTTGCAAAATTAATCACTTTTGGTGTCCCAGATAATGGTTTGCAGATAATGCTGCTTGTAAATTCTAGAGCAAATCACTTAGTGGATAATGGAGACAAATTCCTGGGGACCAAATGGCTATTTCCGGTTTTTATGCTCCTGTTTTAAGCCCTACTTTCTTCTCCCACTTTCTAAAACTGATATAATAAGAACTGCAACATTTGAGCAGCCCCTGCAGGCCTTTAAGAGACCAAGTCAGTTAGCCATGATAGTCTGACCTAATGGAAATTAGGATAGGTGAGGCTAAGAGAGAAGATGGGGTAAGAAGCAGAAATATTGATAATTGTCGTTAGTCGTTTCCAAATCAAAGAAGCCACTGTGTATTTCTCACAACATGTGAAATATTCTCCCATTACTTGGAATATAGTTACAGTAAATTTTATTGAGGGTATTATGAAGGATCCCTCTACCCTTTCCCATTTTTTAATATTGGTAGGTACAACTTGGCATGTGTATAATAATGTCTGCAAAGATCACAACCTAATTATGGAGGGTGTTTCCAATGTCTTTTTAAAAAAATATTTACATGAAAGCCTTCCATACTCAGAACTCATGAGGCATGACTTGTGTCTAGATAGAAGAGTTTGTTCTCTTATTGCTTAATGCACTACTTTACCTGCCTATTTAAGCAAATAATTTTGACCACATTCAACCTTTAATGTTTAGGAATTAGAATTAGCCATTTGAATATCAATTCATGGACTATAGAGTAAGATAGTATTATAGTCAAGGGATAGAGAAGTGTCACCTGCACAGTAGTGCTTACTATAAATATAAGCATGCACTCTCTACACACACACACACACACACACACACACACACTCACACATATACACTTAATTCCCACAACACCTCTCTGAATAGAAACTTTTACTATCACCAGTTTATAGATGAAGAAAATGAAACACAGAGAGGTTGAGAGTCTTACCCAGTAACACATAGCTTTTAAGTGGCAGAGGCGGGAATTGAACAGGGACAATCTGGCTTCAGCATCCTTGCCCTTAATCACTAGACATCACTGCCTAAAAATTCATGCTGGACTACATAATAATTCATTATATATTGTCTTCAATTGAGCCAATGTACTATGTTTCTTATGAGCTCTTATTTTGGTACCGCTATTAGAATTATCACCACTCTGTGAACATTTGTAACAGAGGTAAAGGTTTGCCAATTAATTTCAATGTTTGTAATTGATTAAATAATGGAAGCAAATAATTTCCTATTTGAATTTCCTGATCAAAGTAATGAAGTCAAAGGGAGAAAATGTGACTTTATAATCATAGGAACATTTTCCTAAATAAGTTAGTACCATATCTTCATTTTTTTACTGGATATATTCTACCAATACTGAATAAAATTCCATCACATTAGTGAGTAAATTCTAGGAAGGGCCCAGCCGCATGTATATATATAACCATATACATATGTATGTAGAAATTTACAAGCTACAATATCCAGACATCATGAGGCTCAGCTCATAATTTTCTCAACCTTGCCAGACTGTAGCAACATTTATGATCTGGAGATTTATTGATTTCAGTTTTTATTCCTCTCATAATAGGAAACCACCCTTTAGACCATTGACCTTCTCTTGTTATAATGAGAGTAGAATAAAGAAATATATTTATAATACCATTCTTGGAAACAGGCAAGTTTTTTAAAAGTGTTATAAAGAAGTGCTAGTGATATAATGGCAGTGATTGTAACAAAGGTTATATGAAATAACCATTTAACACTTGAAAATAGGGGAGCTTACATCAATTGGATTTTCTCCCTGTCTTATTACTTAGGTAGCTTGACTATGTTTCATATTTATAACTAGCTATTTAAATAATTGAGTGTATACATTTTAGAACATTATACTCTAGAAAGCAAATGCTCCCCAAAACTGGATATCAAAACAGGTCACTGTTTTGAATATGGATTATTCTAGAAGAAATTTTTTTAAAGAGAGAAACCAAGAGAAAAGGAGAAAAATACTCACCTCCACATAATGAAGATTTAGAAACAACACACAAACTTTTATAATGACCTTTGGAAGAAATAAATATGCAATGTTTGAATCATTTTGAATTTAATGTTACAACTTATAGCTCCGGAATTTGGGCAAATGTAAGTCATTGCATTTCCGTGTGGCTCAACTCCTCTTTCTAAAACAAGGTAATCATGTCTGTTCCCTACATCACAGAAATGTTTTGATTAAAAATAAAAATATTAGAAATATCAACTGCAATCATGAAGAAAACTTAAAAGATATTTAAAAGAATCTGTTGCTAATATCTGACTAAAATTTTAAAGTACTTTATGTTCACCTTCAAACCCGAAACTGAATTCAAGTGCTACTTGTTTTGATAGAAACAAGATGTTTTACCAAAGGAACAGAGAAGTCTGACATGGGATGGCTACAAGGGTGAGATTGCTGAGCCTCTAAGTTTCCCTCAGCCAATCCTCCTAACCCATAGACCCATTCCAGCCCCACAGTTGAGGGTTTCTCCCGATCCTGTCTGAGAGCCGGCACCAGACCTGCACCTTAAGTCCCTGCTTCTGCAGGGACCCCACCTCAGCCCCCCACTTGGTGGGCAGCCAGACGGGCCGTACCCCCAGCTCCAGCACTGGGGCGAATAGTTACCAAGCTATTGTCAAGTTATATTATAGAACCTCCCTTTCACCGGGCCTCAGCACCCCCTTTGTAAGTTGGAATAGTGACAGTATATCCCCATAGGCTGGTTGTGAAGATTAAAGGCGAGTATCCCCATACAGGACTTAGCACTGTCCAGGGTCCACAACACACAGGAGATACCAAGTGCCTACAGAATTCAACTGCTTCATTATTACTACAATTACAATTACTATCCCTTAGTCACAGAGTCTTGTCTAATCTCCCAGGATTCAGAATTATGAGTTTCATGCCCTGTTTCTTTTTTCTTAATAGCCTCATTCCCACTATGTCTGCCCATCTTTCCACCACAGGGAACCTCAGTCCCCCAGGACTGACTTGCTGTCCTTAAGCCTTATGCTTGGATCCAAGGTTTTTCTGGGCCTCCAGTCATTGTTGAATTTCAATCACCAACCCACATCCTCCGTCACACCCACCTCAGCATGGAAGGACACCTCAGGTTCTGGTTTGTTTAAAGTTTTGGTCAATTATGCTCATATGTGATGGGTTTTTCTCTCTATAGCTGATCTCGGAATTCAAACCCATTGTGAAATTACATTTCCTAGTGCCTTTCTAACAATCTCTTTCTCCCCTTTGTGTTCCCTGACTAGTAACTGGGTATCTGGCCCTGGTTGTCTTCAACCTAACTTCCTCTGCTGCTTCTTAAACCCAGGCTTAGACCTGGATACATCCTTACTATAACACAACTGTTCTGTTACTTTATGAATTCCAAAACAGCAACTTTTTTTTCTGACCTTGGAATTCATTTGAAATTTTAATGGCAGGCTTTTTCGGTTCCTGTTCCACCAGTGTGTTTGTTGACAGGACACAGGAACTTTTTTCAAATCCTCTCTGCAAGACCACTGCCAGTAACTGGGTCATTCTAAAGTTTCCAGGACTAGGACAGGGACATTGGTGTGAAAGGTGAGAAGTTTTCACCTCGAAAATCATATATAGTTGTTTAATATGTATTGCGCATTTGATTGTATATACCATAATTTATATCGTCTTACCAAGGACAGGATAATCTAGAAAGTCGAGTTGAGCAGCAAAGGTCTCCAGTAACAAACAGGACTGAAATCCAAATTTATACAGACTGCATTAGCAGCCATGAATGTCATGTCTAGTCAAAGCTGATCTGGAGTCAGCTCAATGTGGACTGATGTCCTGGCTCTGCCACTTACTAGCTATTTGACCTTGGAAAACCGATTGTAATCTCTCTAAAACTCAGTTTTCTCACATGTGAAATGGGCATTCTGTTGGTATTATTAAAAGACGTGGTAGTTATTATCAAAATCACGTGCTTCTAAAATACTTTTAATGGGGCCCAGTAAAGATCACCTTCTCAGGAAAAGAGATGATAAACTTAAAGATGTAATGGAATTATCTAACCTCTCTTCATTTTCTGAGATATGAAGAGCATTTTGCTGGCTCAAATATACTCAGAACAGCTAGCATGAGCTGAAGCATTGCAAATACCACAAAAAAATACTCCGAGATCTCCCACTGGCCTTGTGCTAACTTATAGTTCATAGAACCATCTGACCAAGCTCTCTTAACCATTTATTTTGGCACACCCAAGTGGTTTGCTGGTATTACATCATGATAGCTCAGATAGTGGTGCTAATAGGCAGGCTTATAAATCAGATCAAAAAGAAATATCTGAACATGCTACATCCTCTTAGAAGCTTAAAGTTATAGCCACTCCCAAAGCCCTAAAATAATCCAGGGCTAACTAATATAACTCGTTCACTCTGTTCCAAGGACTGGGCTAAGTATTTTATATGTATCATTTCACTTTTTTCCTAAAACAATCTACTGAGCTAAGTATTAATTTGATCCCCATTTATAAAATGGAAAACCTTGGTGCCAAGACAGAGAGTCGTAGAGCTGAAATTCTAACTAGGGTAGTTAGACTCTAGAGCCAGTGCAAATAGCTACTCTGCTCTCCAGTAACAATATCCATGTAAATATATACAGGTCATGTGTCAAACTGTGAACTAACAATGAACATATTAAGAGTTTTGGATGTCTAATGTCTTGAATAACATCAGGAATGTCACTTCTGTGGTTTGCAAACTCAGACGCTGGTGAGGGGCCAGCATTTAAAATGGGGAGGAAGCGCCATTTAAGCCAAAACGGTAAAGATGAACAGAACCTGAAGGGAAGAGAAAGGCAAAGAGATCACGGAAGAGAATTAACATTTGAGGCAAAAGGCATGGCATGCGGTAGTGCAAAATAATAATATAGACTGTCAATACTTGTACAGTTTACCCAGTAGTCCATAATTTGTCTGATCTCCTCTGCCTGTGATAACATATTCTTTATATTTCCTGATGTTACAGATTTGCGTCTTATCTCCATTTCTTGATTAGTCTTGTTCTTTGCCTAAAAATCGTTTCATCAATTTCCCCAGTCATATTTTTTTCTGTTTCCAGTTCTTAATGTCTCTTTGCAACCTTACTTCCTCATACTTTCATATCTTTGGCTCTTCTCTGGTTGTAGACTTTTATCTTAACCTTTCATTTATTTTATTTTTATTTTTACTTTACTGGTTTTGATCTTTTTTTTCAAATATGTATGTCATTATTATTGTTAAAATTTTAGTCTCTATTAAGACTTAATAAGATATTTTAAATTTCTATTTTATGCTCATTTCTTAGTTTTATCTTATTCCCATTTTCATTCATGGTAACATTCTGCCCTAATTTTCTTATTTGAATACATATTTACTTCCCCAACCCTCTTATTTATTATATTTTATGGTTTTTTTCATTATTTTTATAATGACAGCCATGTGGCCATAAAGGAAGTAGCAGAAGAGCCCAGATCTTTGACAGCAGAGGTTAAAGGCCATCTACAATCATTCACACTCTCCATCTCATCCCTAACTGTCCCTAAAGCTTCCCTTACCAGCCTCCCAGCCCACTGAATGTTGCTTCTTGTAGGCCTCATCCCATGGATCCCAGAAAGGCCAGGGTTGGCTCTCTCAAAGCTATAAGTCTCCCTGTGAGGGTGTCGCATTTATTTTACTAATTGGAAATTGCTTCCTAACATCCCACATTATTTGGGTCTTTTAAGTAGCAACATGGTTTTAAAGTCTATGATCAGTTGAAATTTGGACAGAACTATTGCTGTGTGCCATAAAATAAGAGGAAATATAAAACAAAGCTTGTAAAAGGACCAGATGGATACTCGGGGTGGAGCAGGGAGAAGAAGATACATTAGAGGTTGATGTTATCTAGCTCCACCTGGAGACCAACCTATTTAATTTCTGGGTCCACATTTTTAATTGGTAAGAATCTATCTACACATAATATTACGCCACACTTCACATGTAGGGTAAGGACCTTACAGTTGTATACTCCCAAGTCTGTCCTCCCTCTTTTGTGAACTGTTGTCATACATATTACTATTACATACAAATATGTGCTACTATTTTCACCATAAACAAACAAGTACAAAAGTCAGAAAAAATATAGTTTTCGTTTTATTTCTTTCCATTTCAGCACTCTTTGTTGCTTACGTGTATACAAGTCACTGCCTGACATGTTACTCATTCTGCCTAATGTCTTTCAACTTTTATTTTTCTTATAATGCAAGTCTGTTGGCAATGAATTCTCTCTGTTTTTGTTTGTGTGAGAAAGTCTTTATTTTTCCTTTCCTTTTTTTGTTTCAGCACTTTAAAGTTGTCACTCCATCGTTTTCTGGCTTGCATGGTTTCTGACAAGAAGTCTGCCAAAATTCTCAGAAGTATTCCTCTATATGGAATGTGTCATTTTTTTTTTTTTTTTTTCCCTTCTGGCTATTTTTTCATCGCCTTTTGGTTTCTATGACATGAATCTAAATTTCTTTTTTTCTTTTTTAATCCCACTTGATATTCTCTGAGCTTCTTAGACTTATCTGTTGGTACTATGGTGTTTGTGGTAGGGTCAGTAATGGCTCCCCAAATGTGTCCAGAACTAAAGATAATAAACTTGTGTTGTATTGTTAAGCCACTAGATTTGTGGTGATTTGTTAAGCACAAATGAATACAGCTTGATTCTCTTGTAAAATATTTGGCCATTATTTCTTCATATATGAGGGGGGACCTAAAGACATCCAAATTATTTATTGGAAGGTGGGACCCTTGTATTACAGACATCCCCTGCTAGGTAAGTGTTCTAGGAACCCATTGACATTAATGTACCAGCTAGCATTGTAAGAGACTTCATTCAGCTTCAGTGATTTTTTTTTTGGTTTTTTTTTTTTTTGAGATTTGTTCAGTGCATTTGTCCATTTCAAGATGGGTGACTTATGAGCACACTTGCCCACATTGCACTGAGTGTTCAGCAGTTTTTGACCAAAAACAGCATGAGTCGCATGTTTTACCCTCCCCATTCATCCCATCTTGCCCTGAGCACTTTTTCCTGTTTCTCCAAATGAAAGAAAAAAAAATCCTCAAAGTGAAACGTTTTGCCAATGTGGAAGAGATGAGACAAAAAACATCAGAAGAACTAAATGGTATCAAAATTGATGAGTTCAAAAACTATTTTGAGGCAGGTGCAGTGGCTCATGCCTATAATCCCAGCAATTTTGGAGGTGGAAGTGAAAGGATTGCCTGAGCCCAGAGGTTTGAGAATAGCCTGGGCAACTTGGTGAGACTTTGTCTCTACAATAAATCAAAAAGTTTGCCAGACATGGCATGTACGTGTAGTTCCAGATACTTGGATGGTTGAGGCTGCAGTGAGCATGTCATTGCACACTAGTCTGGGTAACAAAGTGAGAATCCGACTCAGAAAAAACTGTTTTGAGTGGTGGAAAAAGCATCTCGGTGTATTGCATCATACAGAGAATACTCTGAAGTGAATGAAGTTTAAACATGTAAGAATAAATACACAATTTTTGTATAAATAAATTCTGGGAATTTGGGGTCTCCCCTTGTATATTTTCTCAAATATTTATTCTGCTTTTTTTTAAATCTCTTCTTCTTCTTTAGGGATTCTAATGACACATATATTAGATTGTTTGGTATGTTCATAGAACTTGAACGGAATTACAGGCTGAGCCACCGAGCCCGACTCTGTGTTTCAATTTAAAACATTTCTGCCAGGCTCGGTGGCTCAGCCTGTAGTCCTGCGCCTTTGGGAGGCTGAGGTGAGTGGATTGCCTGAGCCCGCGGGTCGAGACCCGCCTGGGCAGCAAGACCTCATCGCTACAATAAATCAAAATATCAGCCAGGCGTGGTAGCACCTGCCTGTAATTCCGGCTACTTGGAAGGCTGAGGTGGAAGGATCGCCGGAGCCCAGCAGGCAAGGCTGCGGTGGCCGGGAGCTGCCACTGCACTCCAGTCTGGGCGACAGAGTGAGACTCCAACTCAAAAATAAATAAAATAAAATAAAACATTTCTATCAGTCTATAATCAAATTTTCAGAGTCCCTTCTCAGCTGTGTTGATTCCACCGATGAGTTCATCAAAGGCATTCTTCATCTCTGGTACTAATTTTTTTTTTTTTACTTCAGTGTTTCTATTTGATTTTTTTTTATCATTTCCAATTATTTGCTTAAACTCCCCCACCAGTTCTTACGTTTCCCACCTTTTTCATTAGAGACTTCAACATATTTTATTAAATTGTATTAAAACTATTTTAAATTCTCTGTCTGGTAGTTTCAACATCTGTGTCATATTTGCTATGGTTTTTTATTGCTTTTGTCAATGCATTTCTTTCTCTAATTTTTTCATATGTCTTGTAAGTTTTTATTTAAAACCAGCCATCTTGTGTAGGTTAGTAAAAACCAAAATAAATAGTTTTTATGCCTGAAAATAAGCATACTTTTCTTGTGCTAGGTCTTTAATTTGGGGGAGATGTGATCATCGATGAAGGAGTTAGATAGGTTGTGAGGTTTGCTGTTGCTATCGTTTTCTTAAGTGGCCACAGGCTTCAAATTCTTCAAGTGATGTCTTGGGGGATTTTTTTTGCTTGTTTTTTTGTTGTTCGTTTGTTTTTTATGCACATGTGGATGCTGATTTACTAGGGTTTTTTTTGCTTGGGTTGTTTTTCTCAATGTGCTCAACTCTCAGTTTGTTGTACATTTGCACTGCAACTTGAGAAAGGGTCTCTCTCTATGTACTTTTGTAACTCTCCAGCAATATGCTTCTGTTTCTTCTTACTCCACATTTGTCAGTTTGGTGGTAGGAAGTTTCCTCTGTTGATGTGATTAAGCCTCAATCTCAGGCACTGTGTCCTTGTGTCTTGGGAGGAGACCTCTTCAGTGCTCCTCTCCCACTGCAGTTCTGGGCCCAAGGACTTGAATCCCACCTCTCCCACAGGGCAAGAAGTTTGATTTGTTGTTGTTGCTGTTTTGTTTTATTTTCTGTTCATGTATCTCCAACTGCAATGGATTTTGCAGTAGTTTCCTGAGGATGTCAATGTTTGCTGCACTTCTTCCCACACATACATAGTTTAAGGTTTTTTTTTTCCCAGAAAGAAGGATTTGTATGATGTTTTACGCCTTTTCTGCAGTGACGACTTTTTTTCCTGCCCCAGGCCTGTGCCATGAAGAACCCTTTCTCAGGACTCTTGCCAATCTTTTCTGAGAGTACCTGGTGAGCTCTGTTGTGAACTGTCTGGAAGTAGATGAAAATTCCCTTTGTATTATCCTCCCCCAAAGATTTCGATAATCTAGCCCACATTTTGCCTCTACTAATTTAATAACTTTAGCTAATTTCTTCTTACCAGTGTCCAGCTGTGTCTGCCCCAGATAAACAAGCGTTCATGTTCCATCTCTCATTGAAGTCTCTGTGTGCTCAGTTTTCCGATGGGTCAAGAAGAATTGTGAATTTGCAGTTGATCTGGCTTACTTTTTGTTTTCTGGTTCTATAAGTGGGACCTACCCTTTCTCCAGTTTTCTCCATTCCAAGCAGAACACTAAAAGTCCTCAGCATATATATTTTTAGTTTTCAAAGCAACATACATTTATTGCAGAAACCTGGGAAATTTTACAATAATATAAAGAGAAAATAAATATCACAACCTCCCTATGTAGGGATGAATATTTTGGCATATTCCTTGCCCGTAATATGTATTTCATAAAGAAAATTCCAATCAGACTATGCATACTGCTTTGAAACTTTCTTTTTGTTCTTTTTTTCTGTGTCCCTGGCTCCATGGACAACTGTTGATGTGAGTTCAGTATAAATCCCTAGTATAGAGATGCTTTCACAGAACATCCACCTTAATACTATGTCAAGGTTGAAACTCTAAATTGCTAGAATTTAGCATTAAAGAAGCTTTTGTGGGTTTTTTTCTTTCTGTTCTTTTTTTTTTTTTAAACTCCCAGAGTTTCTGCTTTCTCTTTGTTTAAAGACATGACCTATTCATTTCTTTTGTAACATCTCAGTAACATATTTTAAAAGATAACTCTTGACACTTTAGTCAGAATATTTTGTTCCTTTGAGTAGGGTTCTTTGAATTATCTCTTCTGCCAATACTTTTGGGAATAACAGTGAAAAGTTAGTAGCTTTTCTGTTCTTCAATTCATTTGGTTTTGCTAGATAAAAATACCTGATTACATTGTTAGCCTTTAAATATGCATAGATTTTTCTACTATATATAAATTGCTTTAAAGAAGGGACAGTTTCTTCTTTATAGTTGCTGAAAGGTTTGCCTAATAAATAGGGTTTTTGTTAGTACATCATTGAGTCACATACCATATTCTCTCTAGGGTGGCATGTGGGTCAACCAGTAGAAACAATCCTACATGTTAGCCACACTCATGACAATAAACTTGCTATTTAAGTTGAGTAGAAAAGATATGTGATTGCCTTATTGAATATGAAATGAATTTCTTATTTTTTAACATAAGTCTTACACAATTGATCTTATGGTTATCTGACAGTGTAATTTAATAACAAGTTCGTGAAGTTGAAGTTGAACAGACATGGATTATTAATCCCAGCACTATTGGAAACTAGGTAAAAGACCTCCAGTCAATTGTTATTCATTATTCAATCATCCATTCAGCAATATTTATTGAGTCTCTACCATTTGCCAGACATTGTGTCAGGCACTGCGTGAATTCATTAGCACCACGGACACGATCCTTGTTCTCCTGATGGCTACAGACTAACAGGGTAATGCACATTAAGTAAACACTTGAGCTAAAATTACTTAAAAATACAATTAGTTTTAATATCCATTTATTTATTCTCTCTCTTTTTTTTTCTCTCTCTCTCTTTCTCCCCAAGGATATCCTTCCCACAAACATTGTAAAAAGTATAAATGAAGACCACCCAATATCTAACCAGTGCCTCCCATTGGTCAAATGCTGAAGACACAGGAGCCTGGAAAAGGCAGCCTCCAGCATCAGTCCAACTCCAGAGGATGAATGGGGACTGCCTCTGAGAGCAAAAAGGCCATGGACTGGAATAGGGCCCACTAATATTGTTGTTACACGGTCTGTAAACTTTCACTGATTATCTCCAAAGAGACATATCTGAAAGGAATACAGTATTAATTACAAATATTGAGAGTCTGAGGGCTTGTTTCATTTAATTTGAAAAACTGAGAAGAAAGCAAAAAAGTGTTTTCTTTCACTGAATCTAAACCCAGATTTGTCCGATTTCAAAATCTGGCATCTAGAGTTCTTGGTAGCCTCTGAAAATATTCCTAAACACGAGAGTTTTTGAATAATAACATTTTTAAACAATAAAAGAAAATATGTTTCAATATGAACTTTTTGGGTAGTGACCACTTCATTACATCTCATTTTTAAAGTCTAGTGTTATTATTTTTGTAGACCTAAACTTATGAAATTTTTTGAAGTGCTACTTAAAAACATTTATTAGGTTGGAAAAGATGACACTTAGCAACAATGCCATCATCATTTGAGGTCTGTTTATATTGCTTTGGGAGAAAATCCTTTGCTCAAGACATTTTCAATGACTCTAATGTATTAATTTATATGATTTGATTAATTTATATGATTTGATGACTTAATTACCATTTAGCAAACATACTGTATATTAATTTAACAGCCTTTGTAGGCTGTGTTTAACTTAACAGCCACAGGTCTATATGCAGAATTGGTTGGAGTTCCCTTTTCTTCCAAAATCTACACAAAAGTTTCAATAATGACTTTTTGTGCAAACTAAATGTGGTATTTTGGAGTCCTTAGAGCATAGACTGCTACACGCATTCAGTGATTGGAGCCAGCAATGCCACAGAGACAAACTTACTCAAAATGAACTTAGACAACTCACAACTCTTCTTGTTTCAGAAATGACAAAGAGGACCAGCCCTTATCATAAAGGGGTAGACTCAGGAAATCGGTGAACCTCCCAAGTCAGACATATTTGCCAAGCAGTTACTTAACCCCGGGTCGCAGAGGAGTAAATTGTTCTGACAGTTCTCAAAAAAGAATGGCACCTGTGCAACTGCGATAGCTGCCATGCCCCAGAACTAATAGTGGTGAAGTTCATGATTCTCTGTTTGTACCTTGATCAAGAACTCTCCTCAAAGCATGTGATCATGTAGAAAATTATGACATAGAGGCCAGTGCCTGAGAGAAGTGAATAACTCTCAGAATCATAATAATGATAGCTAATATTTATGCTAAATGCCTATATTTCGTTTTCACAACGATCCTGTAAATACTATAGTTTTCTGTATTTTAGAGCTAGTCATATTGAGTCAAAAAGAAAGTTATTTACCCAAGGTTATACATCTAGTAAGGAGAAGATCAATATTTGAATCTATTGAATCCTGAGGAGGTTAAGACTTAATCTATTATGCGTTAGTGCCTTTCACACATTCATTAATTGAATTAATCTACAAGCATTTATTGTTCTAGTCATCATAATTCATTCTGGATCAGGGTATCTATTACCTAAATTCTAAACTTCAACACTTTTAAACTTTAATTACTTTAAACGATACAACTTTTAGACTTCAATGCTTCTGAATTTAAATTTGCACCAGCTAAAACACCACCATAATAACACTAGGGGTGATTTTGATATTATTTGATAACATTTAATCAGATGCCACAGGAATTTCTGAAACTTACCCAGCAAATCACCCCTTCTTCCACCTTTTCTTCCACAAAAACAAAGTAATTATACACATAAGAAAATAAGAACAAAAAGTATGGCTTTCTTATTTGATTTTGTCCAAGCCTCAAATCCCACAGTGATGAATTCTGACAAAAGTTGGGTTGAAAAATGCAACATAAAGTTGAACTTCAAGCCAAACTTCTGTTTTCTTTATGCCAGGATCTCAGACTTGGGTACTCAGCAGCCTCTGGCCAGACACACGGCATAAAATGAAATGCAATCATGACTTATGTGCTAAAAAGGAGAAAGATGCCTAGCCTGCTCCAAGCCAAAACCTACTTGACATTCATGGATGAGAAGAAGGGAATCAAGAGCAATTGAGACCTAGTGGTACATGGCCACTTAAAACACAGTGACCCTCACCATCCATGGTAGACATGGTATCATCATTTTTCTTCAGCCCCCAAAAATGGATTATAATAAGAAGAAAGAAGAAAGGAGGAGGGATATTCCTCTGTTCCAAGGCGGCTACTGAAAACGCTCCTCTTCCTAAGAGGCTTGTGAATAATATCATCAAAAAGTGGTGACTTCACAGTCGTCACTGGCAAGAAAAGAACACTGGGGCAACAAAAACCCAACGAGCCAAAGCATCACAAAACACCAACAGTAGCACAAATCCAGTTTTCTTCCAGGTTGTCTGTTCCTCTGGGACACGTTAGTTCTATGACCTGAACGGTTTATTTAACTTTGGAGCTTTAGAATCTCATTTTTAAAATCAGACATTTTATAAACTAATATTTAAGCTCGGAGATTCTATGACTGTCCAACTATTAATAAGATAATACACTAACAATCTATGAAATAACGACCATGACGTAATGCGATATGCACTCTTTTTAGAAAGTTGTTATGAGACTCAAGCTAAGAAGAATAGTAGCAATCTCAAGGTTTACAGACAAAAGTGATATGACTAAATGTAAGTAGACAAAGTCGCAAAGACATCACCGTTCTCCATGTTAAAAACCAACTTGACAACTATCA
This sequence comes from Carlito syrichta, assembly GCF_000164805.1. NCBI lineage: Eukaryota > Metazoa > Chordata > Mammalia > Primates > Tarsiidae > Carlito > Carlito syrichta. The sequence continues at coordinate 30,348 of NW_007250688.1, forward strand.
AAGCATACTGTGATTCTATATTGCCAGAGAGATGCCATGCAGAAGCCTTTGGGTCCAAATACTGAAACAGACTCTAATCCCTGGGGATCGTTCCAGATTTTCCTTTCCCACCATCTCTACTCTCAAGAAGCAGCAGCTCTGATGTATGTCAAGATCATTTCATTGTAAAGAGTAGAGTTTGGGGTAAAAGAGGGAAGCTAAATCCTCTTTCCTTCTTGCATTGTAGTAACTTGGAAATGACTTTCTTGTCTCTCTTCTCATCCGTATTGCCCTGCCAAGATTGCCTTGATTGGTATGCCTGTGCCCTGGCCACTATGTTTTCTGCAAAGGGCACACAGCTTTCCCTTTCTCCGGGGAATTGTCTTGAACAAACAGGACCAGGAGAGCACCCTACCCCTTTTTAGGGACAGTCAGTGGCTAATGACTGGCTGACCTGGAGGTACAAAAGACCAGACTGGTCTCTTGCCTCAAGTCTAGAACATCTCTTCAGTACTCTTTATGTCCTGAGGCTTCCCCATAAAGGCAGGCTGAAGTTAGCTTCCAGGCTAGACAACTTCCTCACAGAGTTTTCTTCCAAGCCTACCCTGCTTCCCTCACTACTCTTTTCATTTATTCAGAAGAGTATTCCATCAACAAATCACTTAATAAGAATCCCCATCTTAGGGTCTGTGCATAGGGAACCCAACCTACGACACACCTATGAGGTTCATGGTGGAAGACAGGCTTGAACCGTATCCTAGGTGGAAGTAGAGGCCCCCTTTCCTCAGAAATGCCGCTGGAAACCTCTGATGTCCAAAGAAGGGACACCCAAGGGTCATTTCTCTGTGGAAGGAATCTATTCCTATTCATAATCAGAGTAACAAGATCCAGAAGGTTGAGATCAGGATATAGACCCAAAGAAATGGGGTCAAGAAATTCACTTGATCTATCTTTAGACTTTATGCAAAAAGTGGGGAATGGGGTGCTCTTATATGGTCCACCATAGTTCTACACAGAATAAAAAGACCACAGAGATTTAGAGCTCAAATTCTGGCTAACAGGAAGTATTGTGAATTTACTCAAAGAATCTTTGAGTACTTACTCTCCCTATAATTAATGAACAGCAAAAGTGGTCGGTCAAAGAGTCCGTTTTCAGGTTTTAGTCAAATCTCTCTCTTGCCATCTAGAGATCAACTGATACTAAATGCTGCCCAGCACCAGGAAGCATACGATGCAACATGACTTTTCACACAGGGTGTTTGGACCAGTACTCAGTGGTTTCTTTGGATTCGTTGTCAAGCTTGTAATTGGCCTGTGATGTGAAATTGGGAGAGAAAAATCCCATGACTAGAATCCGTTGAGAAGCCCAAACCAGGAACAGAGAGGGTTAATCTGAGTCCATCTGTTTTTTATTTTTCTCCAACCCACTCTGTCAGCCACTACAAAATATTCCCATGTGTTCCTGGGTACTGTCAAGCGAGACATCTGGAAACAAGCATTCTTGTTTTTAAACCATGATAACAATAGAGGAATTAGAAAAACTATGTTAAATGTTTCATTATTCTGATGGGAAAAATCTCTAGCCAGGAAAAGTATATTCAGGTCCACGTTGAAAAGTGTTGTTTTCCTACATGTCTTGTCACAATATACAGGTCTACTTCTCAAGCTTTTGAAGAAGGTGGGGGCATGGAGTAAGGAGGCAGGACTGGTCAGGTTGTCGAAATAAAAAAAACCAAAGCCAAGCAGTGTTTGAATTAGAAAAAAAAAATCAAGTTGGGGTTAAGGACCTCCAGGCTGTCTTTAATAAATAGAAACCACCAATGAAAAAAAATACCAAAAGGAGAACATTTGAACAAATAAGACTCTATTAGTGTACACATGCATGTACTTAATTCTGTTAGTTCTAAGATATAATTATTCCCTAATCTCAGTTTAAACATAATCATGATGTCATCGAATTTAAACCTGGGTAGGAATTTTTTGTTTATCAAGGCAAATTCTCTCATTTTACACTGAGACTTAGAATGGTTAAGAAATGACAACACAGAACGTTAGCCACCCAAGTCTGTATACTTTGCACTATACCGTGAAATATGACAACTCCAGACAAAATATAACTCCCCAGAATTAGCTGTGTTCATCAATGCTGCCTTTAAAAACTTAATTTAGGTGTAGCAATATAAAGGTATTAATAATATCCTTTCTCAATAAAAATGTATACAGCGCAGAGATGTTAAGCTCAGCCTGTAACTATCAGTTTTTCCTTACAAATCAAGTGTAACCATAATTTTGCTCCACTGTATTTTTTAGTAACAAAAATTCCTTGTAGCAAAAATGCAATGGAATTTAACAAAAACAGATTTTTATTGAATTAAAACAAACATCGCTTATAAATTATCTTCAGATAAAGTCAGAACACCATGTGACCATGAGACTGCTACTGCCTGTATAGACAGGGCACAATTAAAAGGAACCACATGACAATTCTGTCTTGATTCTGGCCAACCACTAGAAGAGTAACTTAACACGAAACTCTGTCTTCACAAGCTTCACGCTGGGCAACAGAACTTGACTGGCATGCCTCACCAACGTTTTGTAAGGATTCATAGGTTATAATAACTGCTCCAAATACAGGTCTATAGTGAGTCAGCCCTTTGCAATTTTTTGCCAGTAGGGTAATTGCCAAGCATAGCGATGAGGGTGACATTAAAATTAAACACAAATCCTAAGATTCCTCAAGAGCATCATCAGCTTTCATTCTGTCCCAACAGAGTGGACGGCTTGGACTGCCCCCCTGACATCTAATAAAAATGGATTAATTTGCACTTACTCGGGGTTGCCAGGCAACCATCCCCTTTTCCCCATTCATTAACAGCCCTCCAGATGTGCACAGTCCACCTTACATCTCCATTATTTCTGCGGCACCTTACAAGTCCCCTTGGTGGATTTTAATGGGGATGAAAGACCAGTCTGCACCTGGGCAGAGCTAATGCTCAGAATCAAGGCTTTGGGATTTTCTAGAGGGTCAGACAATCACAAGAAGAAAAGCAGCACATTCCATTTTCATCTGCTTTGGAGTCTTGTTTGTGAGAACTCCCACTGACAAGGGTGCATTTCAATCAGCAGGCCACACTGCGTGAGTATAATTCCTAGGGTCAGATCAAGACTGAGACCAGCCTTTGGGAAACCTAAGGTGGTGACATTCCCTCCCTCTACACCCTCACTCTCCACCTTAAGAAGGTGTTACCTTTAAAGCCTAACTGAGACTGTTCCCCACGCAAGGCGGAGTGTGCACCTAGAAGAACTCCCACTCTGCTGGAATGTGTCTTCCATTCATTCGGTAAACACTGGCAGTGTGCTTTTGGCATGCCAGGCTGTGCTGGGTGCCAGGGATTAAGAGGAGAATCAGAAAGGCCATGCCTACCAGGAGCTCAGCCTGCTGAGGCCACAGTAGAACCCAGTTCCCTCCTGGGTTTCATTTGTTCATTTACTTCTGTCTGGAGCCTTGAAATAAAAACGATTCCACCTTTCTGCCAGCCTATATTTAGAAAGCCCCATCCCTTTTTGAGGCTTTATTATACCTGAACATCCCACACAGCATGACTAAGAAAAATGTATTGATGCTGAGAATTATCTGAGTGTTTAGGCAAAGCAGGGATTTATCCCCTGAAATGTCTGTGGGGACAAAAGTACTGATGGACAGTGGTGAGGGAGGAGGCAGCTGTGCTCCATGCAGTGTCCCATGCTCTAGGACTTTCCCTCAAAATCTACCTGGATATCTAAAGTCACTTCGCTAGACTAATATATGGCAGGACAGTAATAAAATACAATTACAAAAGGTTAGCATTCAGAGGGACCCGAGATTTCATGTAGCACGGCCCTGTTTTTGTAGGGAAAAACTGGAGCCGAGCGACACAGAGAGTTTTACAAGGTCCCACCGACTGCAGCAAACCTTGGGATGTTGGCAAGTGCGTGTGTTACAATAACATGCTCAGGGTCCCAGCCCAGAGGAGGGTTGACTGCAGAACTCCAGGGACCTGGTAGCCTGGCAGGTTGACGAGGAGAACTTTTATAGAGGAGGACATTTGGGCGCTTCCCAGGTTGTACCAAACAAAGGTTGCCCATTCTCACAAACCTTGCCCAGCAGGTGCTCTTGTTGGAACAACTTCTGAGGCAAAATTTCCACCCTCGCTTGCTACAGAAAAAAAAAAACGGAGCAAGTAGATAATGCTCTGTGCTTTACTTTTGATGTGGTCTTCTCTTTGGGGTTTTCTAGAAGAATGCCTAAAAAAAAAGAAAGCATTCTTATATCCTTAGAGAGTTTAAATAAATATATCTTTACCATGTACAGAAAGACAGAGTAATGGAAATTTATCTATATATTTAGCAGCTACCGGGTTTAATTTGATTTTCCTTTCTTTCAAGTCATGTTTTAAGGGTTGCCGGGGAAAGAGGTACAGGTGAGGATGGGGAGGAGGCCATGAGAAAGTTAGGACTGTTTAATCCTACAAGAAATCAAACTTAGGTTTAAAAGAAACCAGGCACTTGTAATAGCAGAAATAGGAAGTCTGTTTCCCTATTACGTTTTAAAATCAACCCACAAATCTTCATACCGTGTCCAACATGTTCAAGTCACCATAAGAGATAAAAGATATAACCAGAACCCTACCTTTAGGAAGGAAGGTAGAAGTGAGGAAGAGACACACAGCAATCTTATGTTTCAGAGCAGCAGGCCAAATGAATGACTCAAATAACCAGTTACATTTCAAGTACGTCCACATGTCTTTATCTCCACCGCCACCTCCTTGGCACCACCAGCCACCAAAATCGCCTACTTGGACTAGTGACGAGACCACCTCTCTGGTCTTCCTCTATCTTCCCTTGGCTCCGGCAATCTATTCTCCTCACAAGAGTCAAAGAGATTTTTTATAAAGCCCAAACATACTCTGTCACAGCCCTGCTTGAAGCTGGTTAAAGACCTCCCACTGCTTTCAAGATAAAGTTCGCCATTCTTAATGCAGCCGATTTAGCCCTGCTTAACCTGCCCTGCTCTTCCCCTCAGCCTCGTCCTTCTGTGCTTCCTCCCCTACTTGTTCCACTCCAGATACACTGGACTGTTCTCTATTCCTGGAGTGCTCTGAGTTCTTGCCAGTTTGAGGCCGCCGGGAACCACACTGTTCCCTACAACTGAAACCCAAGGCTCCTCTTCCCCTCCCTCTTCATCAGCCTCAGCCATCAGGAAACAAATTAAACATCACTGTCTCAAGGAGACCTTCCACGGTCCTCCACTCTAGAATGGTCCCCTGTTATCTTTTCTCATAGTATCCTTTACTTTCTCCTCACGTAGCTTATCTCAGTTGACTATGTGCTCAGACAAAGCAAGAATGTCTATTTTTTTTATGGCTTTATAACAAACACAACATTTGATAAACATTTGCTCAGTAAGTATTTTTGAAAGAATAGTTAACTGGGAGATGAGAGGAGACACCAGAGCACTAGCAGTTGAGGCAGTAATGGAAGACTTTAGAAGGAATTAGGGTTAAAGTTGAGTCTTGAAGGCTGAGTAGGAGACTAATGGATGGGGAAAAAATGGAGGAAATGATGAGACACTTTATAGAGAGGCTTTGGTCATGGCCATAATGCTGAACAAAATCCAGCACCATATTCAAGGTTGGTTCCATTTTCATGTAACTTTTTATACAGAAACAACCGCTCAGAAGCAAATCAATATTTGAGAAATCAACCTAATCATTTTTTTCAATAGTAATCTATATAGATTCTGTGACACTACTGTTATCATTTTACATGTCTAGGTTAACATTTAAACAGAAAGCCAACATAAATTTAAAGTGGTTTCCCCACAGACTCCTCATGATTTGATGGGGGGAGTCAACCTCACCTTAGCTGTGGTAAACGGAAGGGGGAAAACAGGTACAATGGTGGTGAAGACAATATTGGCATATGTGAGCAGACCCTAGGCAGCTGATGCAGGGTGAAGTTGGTGAGAAAACTTAAACATAGTTTGAACTTGTCTGCTAGGCAGCAACAAACATTTTATCTGCTAGGCGGCAGTGCAAATTTTTTAAAACTATGTAACTGGGTTAAGTTAACTTAAAACTTAAACACAATTTAAAACTTAAACATAGTTTGAACTTGTCTGCTAGGCAGCAACACAAATTTTTAAAAAATATGCAACTGACTTAAGTGAGTTGTAAAAAGTTGTTATACATGAGAACACACCATGAGTAGTTGAAAAGAAAATGTATCTATCACAAAGGAAAGGATAAAAGCTGAGCATTCTCAAAAGGTAATTACAATACTAAAATGCATGGGATTCAGCAAAAACAGTTCTAAAAGCAAAATTCATAAGATAAATTACTACACTGAGGAAAAAAGATCTCGAACAATATAATGTATCACCTCAAGAAACTAAAAAAATAAGAAAAAAATGCCAATAGTTAGCAGAAGGAAGAAAATAAATAAGAGCAGTGCAAATATGAATAAAATAGACCAGAAAAATGATAGAAAAGATCAACTTAAAAGAAATCAGGCAGTTGTAATAACAGAAATATAAAGTTTGCTTTCCTATTACATTTTTTAATCAACCCACACATTTTCGTACAGTATGTAGTATGTGCAACTCACCGTGGGAGATAATCCTTCTGAAAAGCTAAAATTCAACAAATCTTTAGCTAAACTAACCAACAAAAAGAAATAACTCAAATAAATAAAATCATAAATGAAAGAGGAGACCTTAGGACTGATACCACAGAAATATAAAGGATTATAAGAGACTACCATGAACAATTATATGCCAGAAACTGGACAACCTATAAAACATAAAAAGTTCCGAAAAATATACAACCTACCAAGACTGAATTATGAAGAAATAGAAAATCTGAACAAAGCAATAAGAAGTAAGGAGATTCAATCAGTAAACAAAAACCTCCCAACAAAGAAAAGCTCCAGACCAAATGGCTTCATGGGTTAATTCTACTGAACGGTTCAAGAATTAATGACAATCATTCCTGAAATCTTCCAAAAAATTGAAGAGGAAGACATACTTCCAAATTATATTGAGGCCAATTACCCTCATACCAAAGTTAGATAAAAACACTATATAAAATCAGGTCAATGTCCCTAATGAATATAGCTGCAAAAATCCTCAACAAAAATACTAGCAAACCAAATCCAACAGTACATCAAAATATAATATACCATTATTAAGTGGGATTTATACCATAGATGTAAGGATGATTTAACGTACATAAATCAATAAATGTAGTATACCACATCAACAGAATCAAGGACAAAAATTGCATGATCATCTCAATAGACACAGAGAAAGCATTTGTTAAAATTCAAAATATCTTCATGATAAAAACTCTCAAAAAACTAGGCATAGACAAACATACCTCAACAAAATAAAGACCATATATGAAAAGCCACCAGCTAACATCATACTAAAAGGGGAAAAGTTGAAATCCTTTTCTCTAAGAACTCAAACAAGATAAGGTTGTCCGTGTCCATTACTCTTGTTCAACATAGCACTGGAAGTTCTAGCCAGAGCAGTTAAGCACACAAGAGAAATAAAAGGCATACAAATTGGAGAAGAGGAAATCAAATTACCTCCCTTTGTAGATGACATTGTTATATTTAGAAAAAAACAAGAGTCCAGCATAAAGCTCTAGAGTTCATAAGTAAATTCGATGAAGTAGCAGAATACAAAATCAACATGCAAAAATCAGTAGGATTTCTATATGCCAATTATGAAATAGCCAAAAAAAAGAAATCAAGGAGACAATCCCATTTGCAATAGCTACAAAAAATATAAACTAACTAGAAATAAATTTAGCCAAGAAGGTGAAAGATCTCTACAAGGAAAACTACAAGACTCAGATTTTTTAAAATTGAAGAGGACACAAACAAATGGTAAGAGATTCTATAATCATGGCTTTAAAGAATTAATATCATTAAAATGACCATACTGCCCAAACCATTATATAGATTTAATGTAATCCCTATCAAAATACCGACATCATTTTTCACAGAAATAGAAAAAAAAATCCTAAAATTCATATGGAACAAGAAAAGAGTCAGAATAGCCAAACAATCCTGAACAAAAGAACAAAGCTGGACACATCACCATACCTGATTTCAAAATACATTACAAGGCTATGATAACCAGAACACTCTGGTATTGGCACAAAAACAGACAAATAGGCCAATGGAACAGTATAGAGAACCAGGAAATAAATCCACATATTTACAGTTAACTGATATTCAACAATAGTGTTAAGAATGTATATTAGGGAAAAGACGCTTCCTTAAATAAACGGTGCTGGGGGAAATGGATATCCACACACAGATGAATGAAACTGGAACATATACAGATATTAACTCAAGATGGAGCAAAGATTTAAATGTAAGGCCCAAATTTATAAAAACCGCTAGAAGAAAACATAGGGAAAACTCTTCAGGACATTGGTCTAGGCAAGAATTTTATGGCTAAGACTTCAAAAGTACAGGTAATTAAACAAAAATAGGCAAATGGGACTACATTAAACTAAAAAACTTCTGCACAGCAAAGGAAACAATTAGCAGTGTGAAGAGACAACAAGTTGAATGGGAAAAAATATTTGCAAACTATTCATCTGACAAGGAACTCATAACCAGGATACACATGGAACTCAAACAACTCCGTTTTTTAAAATCCCATTAAAAAGTGGTCCAAAGCCAAGCACAGTGGCTCATGCCTGTAATCCCAGCACTTTGAGAAGCAGAGGCAAGAGGATTTCCTGAGCCCAGGGGTTCGAGACCAGCCTGGGCAACTTGGCGAGACCTCATCTCTACAATAAATCAAAAAATTATCTGGACATGGTGGCATGCACCTGTAATCCCAGCTGCTCGAGAGGTTGAGGTGGAAGGATTGCCTGAACCCAGCAGGTCGAGGCTGCAGTGAAAGTTCCTCTGCACTCCTGCCTGGGCAACAGAGTGTGACTCTGACTCAAAAAACAAAAACACAAAGTGAGCAAAAGACGTTAACAGACAGTTCTCAAAATAAGACATACAAATGGCCAACAGGCATATTAAAAAATGCTCAGTATCATTAATTATCAGGGAAATGCACATCAAAACTTTGATTAGACATCATATTACTCATGTTAGAATGGCTAACATTAAAAAGACAAAAAATATAACAGATGATGGCGAGGATGTAGAGAAAAGGGAACTCATCCATTGTGTGGGGAATGCAAATTAATACAACCACTATGGAAAACGGTAAGAAGATTTTTCAAAACACTAAAAATAGAGCTGCCCTGCAATTCAGCAGTCCCAATACTGGTAATCTATCCGAGGGAAAAGAAATCAGTTATCAAAGGGATACCGGCACTCACATCACAGCAAAGAGCAAAGGCATGGAATCAACCGGAATGTTCATCAGTGGATGAAAGGATAAAGAAAATGTGCTATAGATGCACAGTGGAATATTATTTGGCCGTTAAAAGGAATCAATGATGTCACTTGCAAACATATGAATAAAGCTGGAGGTCGTTACATTAAGTGAAATAACCCAGGCACAGAAAGACATAACCGCATGTGCTCACGCTTACCTGGCCGCTAAAAAACTTGATCTCATAGGCAGAGAACGGAATGATAGATGCCAGAGGCTGGCAAGGGTAGAAGAATGGGAGGGGCAGATGAAGAGGTGAGTGAGTGGGTACAAGTTTACAGGTCGATAGAAGAAATGAATTCTGATGTTCCATGACAGTCTAGGGCGCCTATAGTTCGCAAGAACATATTGTATATTTCAAAGTAGCGAGAAGAGCGGACTCGAAATTTCACCCACACATAGAAACGATAAATACTTAAGATGACGGATTCCCCAGATACCGTTATGCACTCTATGCGCGTAAACAGTAATCGCACGTGCCATATATATGCATACGTGTGTGTGTGTGTGTGTGTGTGTGTAAAATGTGTTTTCCACAACTCGCCTCATTTTCACTCCCAGCCCCATTCCCGACTCCCATCGCCGGACGAAAGGCAGTCCCCGTCCCTGGCTCTGGCCCTCTGCGGGCCTCCGAGCTGGTCAGAATCCCGAGGTCTGCGCGGCGGTGCCAGCGGCCTGCAGAGAGCCAAGGCGCCAGCGAGCGGCGGGGGTGCCCCGTGTTTGGCCGCCGCCGTTTCGCGCGGCGCCCGCAGGGCCGCAGCGCCCCGGAGCCCGCTCGCCCCCTTGCAGAGCCACGCCGGGGGCTGCTCCCGCGCCCTGCCGGCCCCCCCCGTGCCCGGCCCGGCCGGCCGCTCTGCCCTCTCCCCCCGGCCCTCCACGCTCCCCGCGTGCGGTTCCCAGGGCTTCTCCGGGCCGTCCCGGGCGCTTCTCCCCGCAGGTTCCACACCCGCTCCCCGCCCCTTTTTGCCCAGGCCGGCTTGGGCTTCCAGGAGGAAGAGGAGCCCTGCGGCCTGGCTCGGAGCTCAGGAGTGTCTTCACCGACACGCGCGGCACAGGACAGACTCTCGGGCCGCGTGTCATGGCTTGGGAGCGGGCTCTGAGGTCGACGCGAGATGACCCGCCAGGAGAGGGACTGGACCAAGAAAGCGACCGAGGCGGGCCTTTGAAGAAGCCCGAGGAGGCCAGCGGGGCTGCAGGATTTTCAGAGGCGCGTGCCTTTGGACGTGATCTCTAAGGAGCGCGTCTGCCCCGGGGCCTCATGCAGAACAGAAGCCACACCATACATGCTCCTGGTTCCAGAAACGTCATCAATCACCAACCGGTTTCCCACAGCAGAAAGTAGCCTAGAACTCTGAGTGTCGGGCTCATTTGCTACACCTCATGTGGAATTCTCATCAGCTCCTTGGTTTAGAGGTGTGACACCTTTCCGGCTAAGTTTGTAAGTCTGTGTTGAGATCAATGCTTTGGAATAATGGAAAGTAAGCACTATCTGAATGCCCTGTTTGAGCCCATTTTCTAAAATACTTTTTTCTTGCTTTAAAATTAAATGACTTCCATTGTAGTATATTAGAAAAATACAGAAAAAGCTTAAGGAAGAAAATAAGATCGCCTATAATTCTATCACTCAGAGATAGCCATACGAGAAAATTTTGATGTCTGTAGCTACAGTATTTTTCTCCATAAAAGTGTAAATTTCTTATTACAAAAATGTGGTGAAACCTCATATACTATTTTCTAACCCACTCTTCCCCCTTAATTTATTGAGAATATGTTTTAAATCCCGAACTACTCTTCTAAAATAATTTTTAGTGGTTTTCTTAGTGGTTGCTGCAGACTCATTTATGTTTATACAACATAATCCATTTATCCAGTACCCTATGGTTCAATGTTTACATTGTTTTCAAGTTTTTGCTATTACTAAGAGCACAACTTTAAAAAAAAAAAAGTAAGAAATAAATTGCTATTGCCATTACCACTGCATTTTTTCATAACAGTACAAAAATCACACAGTTTGGGAAGTGAAAGACCAAGTGAAGGCACATAACATGAAATTAATATTGGCCAATATTATTCATTTATAATGAAATTAATAAATGGCCAAAAAGCAGTCATTTTAACACTGCCTAGTTGTCATATTTTTCTAGCAGTTTACCTTAATCTACTCTGTAATCCCTAGCCGAGGACAGAACCGTTTTCTCAGAGGTAGCTACAGGTAATTGTTTTACGATCTCCTCCCCAGCTTGTTCTGTATTAATTGGCTTCTCCATTTCCAATACACGCCTCCACCCATAAGACCCTGGCTAAACTCATGGGCCCTTTGTGACCTCCAGGACACAGATAGACCCCATCACCTTGGCAGCAATCATGTGACTAACCCACCCATCTGCCTGCTGCCTGTCAGCTGACCTCAGTACCTCTGGGCACCTGCCCCTTGGTGATGAGGTGGAGCAGACCACCGCCACCACCCAGCCCCCTCCATGACCTGCCCCGATCAAAGGGGCATGTTTCAAAGCATTCGACCTCAATGTCAGCTGCCATTGCTTTACTGGACTCTGGGGTGGCCGTGTACTTTTTGAACAACGGCTGCCGCCATGTTTTCCAAGCTTGGAGAGGTGAATCTCCTCTCTCTCCCTCTCTCATTTATTTTCTAAATTAACCATATTTTCTAATCTAACTTCTGTGCAATTCTTTGCATCTAACATTTTGGTGGTCCAACCAAGACTTGCCACTCTCTCTCTCTCTCTCTCACTCCCCTTTTCCAACCTGGTCTCTCTGTGGACAGCAGTGAGGTGCTTGGATCCTTTCTCTGCTACTTGCTCTTAATCTTATCTCCTGCTATGAGCTACATTGAATGGACCCCTCCCTATTGCCTCCGCCTTGACTGGGATAAAACTAAATCTTCACTGATGAGTCTAGTACTTATCTGGTCAGGAAAGAATCCAGGAACAGCTCTGAGAGACCACCCTCTCTCTCTCTAAGTCCATTTCGGAGCATGTTACTGGGACCCTGGGACCTCTGCAGGAATCTTGGCCAAGTCTCCCAAATACCCAGTTCAGAGCAGCCCTAGCATTGGGGCCTGGGGCCCTCTATGGCAGGATCCTTTCTCCGGTGGGTTGCGGAGACAGGGGATGCTTTCTCTCACTCATGACCCACACACTCAAGCTAATTCCACCAACCCTCTTCCCGGGATGCTGGCTGAGGGCATGGACTTTTTCTTTCTTTTTTTTTTTTTTTTTTTGCTGAGGCCCGGGGTCCTTTGTATTCTCTCTCCTTTGATCTTTCATAGACCGTTCTTAACACCAATCTCTCCCCTTCTAGAATTACTGCTCAGGGGAAGCCCAAGACAGGTGGCTAAGGGCTCCTCTCCACTGAAATTTGTTCTAAAACGTCTCAAGACCCTCTCATGGGAGAGGAGCCATCTGCCCTGAGTGTCTCCTTGATGCCAGCCAGGCGACCCAGAGATGGGCCCCACGGCGGGTATCTTGCTTCTGACACACTCCCTCAACTTGACCTCCATCGGCCCCAGGAGAGCCAATGGTCCAGGGTTTGCAAAATGGTGCTGCCGGAATCACTCTTCTTCCTGTCGCCTACTCTTGACTCCTTACGTGACTTTATTTCCTTCCTATTTTCCCTCTGACAACTCAGACGCTGACCTAGCTGGCTTAACTTCTCCCGTCTGCCACACAACCCTCCCTCAGTTTCCCCTCCTACTCTTCCTTCTCGCCCTGCTCCTTTTCCTCCATTGGCACTGGCGCCAATGACCATGGCACCAGACCCTGGCCACCTCCCTTCCTGTCCCCCTCCCTCACTGCCTGATCACTCCCTGGCGGCAGCCTACCACCTGTGTTGCCTCCTCCACTCTTCCCCCCCACCACACACACACACTCTTCTCTCTCACGTGTTCTTGGGAAGCCCTTTCAGGTTTTCACCCTGGCTTAACCAGTCTCCCCTCAGGGAGGTGGCCCAGACAAAAAGATATTAGGGCCTGTGTTCCTTTTGCTATGATACATCTCTCTCAAATTAGATCCAAACTGGGACTATCAGTCCACCTCCTGGACAAAGGAAAAGGGATCACGTACTAACTAACCCTGTTGACTAACAGAAAAATAGTCAGTTATCATTTTAATCTGCTTTTCCAAACCAAACTTTCAAGTGCTCTAGTAAAATCTTAATTCCAACTTTACCATGTGTTGAAACATTGGTTATGTCAGACTTGCTAAAGTTTTTATGAAAGAAAGTTAAGTCACTTTACTAAGCCCCGTTCTTCTTCTGCTGGACAGACAAAATACCAGGTACTCTGTGGGCACAGTGAGAATGGGAACTAATCACTCCCACCTAATTGCCCACACTGCACAACTAAGACGGTAATTTTATGATTTATAAAGGGTTTTAACAAATTTGGCTGTTCATAATTAAAAATAAATAGGGATAGACCATTTTACCTCCACATGGTCTGTTCACTTTCTAAAGAGTTTTACATCAAACCATTACAGACAGAGACATAGCAAAACTTTATATGTACAGCCAACTAAAGAAGAACTTGTAAAGTTGTTTTTTTTTCAGCCAAGACATCAGAGAAACAACAGGGTGCCAACATGAAGGGCACCAGGACCAGAGGGCCAAAGAGACATCCCAACTCTCAGTCACCATTAGCGACAAAACTCCAAGTGCCCATCAGAAACCTGGTAAGAACAAACCTGCTAGAGGGATGGTGTCCATTGCTATGGGTACAGTCTGAAGCAGGGCACTAGAAGCCCCAAAAAGGGCTAAACCTCCAGGACCTTGTGCACTGTGCAGGCCAAAGAGCCCTTGGCAAGCAAGTGAAGAGAGGCGTGAACACCTGGCTCAGAAATGGTGGCCATTATGGAGGCCTAGAAATCTGCTAAAGCTCCTGGCATGACTCACCATCACCCCAGCCACCCCCCAGGTGAATATTAGGGTGCTTACACCCAAATTAATATCTGAATCAACAGAGGTGTCAGCTGTTTGGTCCTGGCCATCCATGTTGAAATCGTATAGCCTTATCTTAATAAAAAGTTACTAAAGGTTAATTCAAAGTATAAATATAAAAAGTTGTCTATAAAACAGTAAAAGAAAGAAAGCAAAAATGTACAGAAAGTTGTTGGTATACAGGTATGTTTTTTTGGTAAGGAAAGGTATAAAGGAAAGAGAATAATTTTGAACAGGAAAGGATCTTATATGGTACATTTTTGTCCTATGATAAAATGACTGGTTATTTGAAGGAAGGAAAGTATAGGACAAAAATAGAAGGTTCAAGCATGTTGAAAAATGGTCTGAGTGTGTTGAAGATGGCATGTGGAACATTTGTGAAAAGAAAAGTGTAAAAGTAATTCTGCGAACTATCAAGTTTATAAAAATCTAGTTACTTCTATGAATTTACCTTTAATATCAATTACACTAATGCTAGGCCAAAATACTACTCAGAGACCAAAACATGAGCCTCTTGATTAACAACTTCCAAAATAATTTCTCCTATACACAACAGAGGGGCCAAGGATGAGAAATTCAGTTAGCTCCCCAGCATCTTTTTACAAAAAGTGAAGTTTTGTTTTGTTTTGTTTTTTATTTTTAAAAGACAATGTTGTTTTTCTTTTCAAAATCTTTGGACTATCACTTTGGCTAAATAAGTAACTTTTACAGTGACCTGTGTTATAACATTATGCATTTAAAACCTTTAATATTTAAACTCTTCAGGCTCTCAGTTCAGTCTCTCTAGGATGGGGTAAGATCCATCCTGAACTGCCTGCAGACCTGGTAATTTTATTTCACTCACAGTGGTTTATAATCAGCTATTGTGTTTCTCAACTTTAAAATCTCCTTCCGGGCATAAGGATTACTAATCCAACATAGGATGGATAACAAAATGGCTTTTGTTTCAAAGTATTACTAATTATTTTTGTTTAACTTTAAGGTAATAGTCCCCTGTCAAGGTAGAAGGCCAATACCGCCCTTCCTCCAACTCCTCTCATCAAAAGCGGAGAGATGCCAATCTCCCATCCCCTTAGTGGAGGTTACCTGGGATCCACCCTTTAAGATATCAGTCATTGCGAAGGTATATCAGACCTCTCATAAAAAGACAAAAGGGACACTGTTCTCTTGCCAATGCTACTTGTTTTAAATTTCCTTGTTTATCATCTTTCCTACAATTTAAACTACGACGTAACTGCGTATCCCCAAACTAACGTTTCCATTTTTTTCTTCAGACTTTCTCAAAGTAGCTGTATTTCCATGTTTAATTCTCTTAGCAAACCCCTTATAAATGTCTGTACATTTTTATCACAAAATCCAAAGAAACCTGAAGACAAGCTGTAGGGTCATCCACGGATGGACCCAGGAATTCACTGGTGCAACAGTAAAACTTGCCTGGACTCCTGTAGTAGGGTTGAGTCCACTGGCATAACTGAAAATACATCTTACCAGACATCAAAGCCTCAATATGTTGCAACAGCAGCCATAATGGCCTTTATTATAATAATATGAATTCTAATAATATAAGATACTAAAGACATCTAACAACTCCATAGGCTCCTCTCCTCTCATCCTGTCCTCTTGCTCTAGACAGGTCGGGACATCTCTACATCCCTATCCAGCAGGAAGCAGCTATAGAACTCCATCCCTGTTCTCCAGTACAAATAAGAATATTTTTTAAATAACAAGAGGGGGAAATGAAAGGCCCCAATAAGCAGTCATTTTAACACTGCCTAGCAATATCATGTTTTTCGAGCAGTTCACTTTAATTTACCCTCTAATCACTAGCCAAGGACAGAACTGGTTTCTCAGAGGTAGCTACTAATAATTGTTTTACAACCCCCTCCCCAGCTTATTTTGTACTAATTAGCTTTTCCATTTCAAGTATGTGCCGCTACTCATAAGACCCAGGTTAATCTTATCAGCCCTTTGTAACCCTCATGACATAGACAGACCCCATCACCAGGGCAGCAACTACGTGACTAACTCACTCATCTGCCTGTTGTCCGTCATCTGACATCAGTACCTATATGTCCCTGCCCCTTCGTGATGACATGGAGCAGACAACCACCCAATCACCTTAACGACCTGCCCCCATCAAAGGGGAATGTTTAAATGTATTTGACCTCAAGTAGCCAACCACCATTGCTTTACTAGACTCTGGTGTTGACATGTGCTCTTTGAGCTCTGGATGCCACCGTGTTTCCCAAGCTTTGGCCCCCTCTCCTACCTTGGGGAGGTGAATCAATTCTCTCTCTCTCTCTCTCTCTCTCTCTCTCTCGTTTACTTTATAAACTATACTTTCTTATTTAACTTATGTGCAATTCTTTGCGTCTTTCACGTGGCACCAGATCGCACAACCCAACTCCAGCAGTCTGACCTAACATTTGGGAGGCCCTGCTGGGATATATATTTTTTTGCCTAACACCGAGTAGTGTTGAGAACTTTTAGAGGCTGTTTATATCAAGGGCAAGATCCCCTCAAGGAAGAAGTTCTAGTCACCAACGGGAGAGGTGAGTAGCCTTTGAGCTAAGAGTATAAGAGACAGTGATGGGGTGCGGGGTTGTGCAAAACGTGTGGATTTTTTGGCTCGTTTCTAAAATGAATTCTAGAGCAGCCAGCAAAGTTTTCAAACAAAGTTTATTAGTGAGGAAAAGAGAAGAAGGAAAAAGAAATATTCATAGCAGAAACACCTGCCATGGGCAAGTTTCTCAAAGAAGAACAACTGAGCTTCTGCTCTCAACCACAAGCTAGATATAGCTGCTTGTTGTTGATATGCTAATAAGGGCGGAGCAACAGCTGCCTTCTTTGGCTCTGATGCGAAGAGGAGCGGTGTCTCATTATCATTTCTTTGGTTTGATCAGTTAAGGGATGGGGTTGAGCCTTTTACTTTCAACAGGGAACCCGAAGGGGTTTTTGGTGCTTATAAACTGAAAGGTTGGGCTATTCTATCTGATGGGGTTTTCTTTTGATTTGCCAAGGGGGCAGGGTAGGCTGCCAGCTTGGCCTGCAGTAAGATGTAGTTTTAAAAGTCTCTGTATGCTTCCTAAAACCTACCTTTGGGAAATGTATCTGTGTATGTCTAACCTGTGCTAGCTACCCTGCCTCAAAGGGAGCACCACATACAGAAATGTTGAAAAGGAACGTAAGGAGAATTGAAGAACAAGACAAGGCACGATGAGATTTTTAATTTTTTTTTTACATTCAACTTAGAATTTTATTTGTAAACAGAAGGGCGATATTGAAACAAAAGCAGACAGTGGGGAAAGTTGCCTGTAAGAGAATACTGCAATGAAAGACAGGCAATGAGCCTTCCTTCGTGGCTCATTTGTACGACTTGAAATTCTTCTTAAGAAGGAATTCTGTTGCCTTTAATGACAAACAAGTCTGGTTTGTGGAAGTCTATGGTGCATCCGTGAGAAAGTGTGATGCATACTGTTTGCAGACAAGGACTCTATGACTTTCTTGCTCACAACTGTACATTGGGTTTTAGCATCAAGCTAGTCCAGGTCACATGCTGATTTGTGACATTTACAGACATGAAATTACACCTGCATATAAGCTAAATAGGACAGAAACCGAAGTCTGAACAATTTTATCCACATCCAAAATGTTTCTGGGAAGCACAGTCCCTTGTGTTTTATTTGTCCTACCCCATTAATAACATCATTTTGAAACTATTTTTAACCCAGAGTATTTTCTTCAACTTGAAATGGAAACACATTAGGAATAGAGTTAAAAAAACACCGAGTGAGAAAGTGTTTTATCTATGTTCGTGACGTTCAGAATTGCTTAATGACACCATAGATAGCTTCAAAGAAAAAGAACTGGATATGATTTCCCAGGATTCTTCAGCCCAAGCGACAGCCCATTAGGGAGAGCTCTGACTGTGACCCTCAATTTGTGCCACGATGTTGGGAAAAGGCAGTGCCAAGAATTTTTCACTCTTGAGACCTTTGCAGAGAGATGTTCACAGTTGGGCAAATGAAAGTGTTTCTGACATTAAAAGGCAGCAGCATGTCCTGGCCTACAGTTTGTATCACAAGCGACAGAACTGAATTGCCTTCATCTCAGGCAAGGAAAAGAGAAAGCAGAAAAAGAAGTTCAAGGATTAAGTTTCCATGTGTCTCCATTCACAACAGATGGCCTCCACACGACCAGCTTCATACATTTGCTGATCTCCAGATGGGCAAATAAAATGCCATTTTGATCTTATTGTAAATTTGGAAGGAAGGTCGTTACAATCTTTCAATCAAATAGAAAAGAAAATGAATTTCCTACAGGCAGAGATGCTAAGCTAAATGTATAAAAATTAAGGCTGTGTAAGGATTCTACCTGTAAGTACATTAATTAGTCTTCACTGAAGCCTAAGTTTTAATTTACTGCAAGCCTTAGAGAAAAAAAATCTACAAATAATGACTGAACAGTTTTGATAGGTCATGCATATAGTATATTAAAGAAAAAAGTGTCTAACTTTTGGTAAATCCTGTGAGATTCAATAAGCATTGAGAAAATCACCCTATTTTAATAGTTTCATTGAATATTTAGTTTTATAATTATCTTCCTGTTTAAAATTCAAACTCTTAACATTACGTTTTTCTTCTTCTCCTAAGCAGTTTTCCCCATTATTCCTAAAATGTTTCCTTCCCTCTTCATTTTCACAACTAAAACCACAGTCATGTCATCTGGCGCCTCTTTGATTCATGCAATACTGCGCACACTTGATGTCTTGCCTTTGATTTGGTGTTTCATTCAGCTTCCCCACCTGAGCCAGTCTCTCTAATATTATTCTCAATTATGTGACACCCTCCATGAAACCCTCCCACACACACACACAACACACACATATCCAAAAGGTTTCAGTATCTACCTAATGATTAAAGTTCAGGATCCTGACTATAGCAAGGACACTTAACTATCAATTTGGAAAAATACTGTTCTGTGTAGACTTCACTTCTGAGAAGCAATCCCTCTGCTTTGAAAACAGGAAAATGATAAGGCAAACAAGATTTTCATTCTGTAATTATGCTCAAGAATCATAGACTTTGCATTTCACATGAGAACACCAAACTCAGCCAACACACTCAAATGGAACTATTTGATTAATGCCTGCATCTTTAATTAAACTAAACGACCTAGCTCAGTGCTCAGCATATGGTCAATATTCAGTTGAGAATGATTGAACGATGTGTTTGTTGTCTACTAAGTTCACAATATTCTTTTAAAGAAACACAGTAGCCTCTGAGAGCCACAGTATAGCACAATGAAGTGAAGCCCGAATGCATCTACCCACCGAACAGCGGGTGTGAGAAGGAGTAGTGTCACCTCTCGGTGATGACCACAGTCTCTGGAATCCAGTAGACCTAGGCTCTAATTCTGAGTTCTAAGTTCTTCAACATTAGCTTTTATCCTGGGTAGTTATCTGCCTCTCCAAGCCTGAGTGTCTGCATAAATCAAATAGGAAAATAATATTATATGCAATACATAAAGTTGTGTGAGAATTAAATAAGACGGTACATGTAAAGCCTTTTGTGCATTTTAGCAATGCCAGTCCCCCACCCCCAACACACACACACACACACACACACACACATACCTATGATTATGCTCAGCATCAGTGCACTCTTTCTTTATCAACTTCTAGAAGAGAGGGTCTCTGGCTCTGTCATCTTGGACAATGTTGAGTAAAACACCTTAGGTACTTTATTATGCCATTGGTTTCTTGTGATGATAAAAATTCTGTTGCCACATTCCCCCTTTAATCCTCCATTCCAGCTGCATGGAGTCTTATCCTTCCAACACATCCTATGTTCTTTTACACCTCCCTGATTTCACCTCATTCTCTCACCTCTAACACCATTCTCTTTCCCAGAAGTTTGAGGAACGAGCCAGTCACCAAATGGTTTTCTAGTTATCACCCATGTAGGTAAAGGTCAGTTGGTTTTGACACCTGTTAACTCGTTCATCACCAGACTGATGTGGCTGCTTTTGCTTGTCTGCGCCTTTGTCTCCTTACTTTATCAGCCGGCAGTGCTTTTTTCCAGAAGTCACACCTTCGGCCAAAAAGGCCAGTGGTTCCTGGGAGACAAGAAGAATCCTTCACACTCAGTGGTGAAGAAGAGAACATGGCCATATGATCCTTGACCACCGTTCAGAAAATCACCTGGGATTTCGCCTAGGTGGGTGCCTAACCCCCTCCTCGGTCATGCTGTAAGCCATATCCTTGACATGATTGGATCTGCAAACCCTGGCAAACCGTTGGTGCCCAGAATTTCTGCTCCAGCCCACTGCTCGAAGTGCATGTGAAATTCACACTACTCTCTGCCTTACTTCCCTCACATGCTTTTTGTTTATCGGAATCTCTTCAGCTGATCTTGCTGCATGATAGGCTGGCTACTCCTTGTAGTCTTTCAACAGAAAAGTTGTCTGCTTGATCACCTGATAGGAAAGGGGCTTTCTTTTGACTTTCAAAATACCTTTCCTAGTTAAACACTCAACATTTCAAAGAAAGAGTCGTTAGACTATTTGAGAAAAATCTCATGGGAGCTCCTGGCTGATGGTCATAGAAGAAGCACAAAATTGAAGTCAGACCGAGTTCTTGCAAGCTATGTGAGCTCTTCACTTGTTTCCTCATCTGTTAGAGGAGGGTTTTAAGTATATCTACAGTTCCGTGTTGTGAGCGGATGAAGTGAGATTATGCCAAGTATGTAAGGTATCCGGTGCAATGCTCCTACGTGAGGCATTAGTGAGAACACGTTTCTTTTCCCACATCTCCCTCCCTGCCTGCTCGACTCCTCTGCTCTGAGTTAGAGAACAGCAAATGAGAAGGCACTCATGTATACCTAGCATCTCCCTGGAATAGACATTCTTCACCCAGAGTTCAAGTCTACTTGTAGTATGCAGGGATGAAAACACTGTCAGCACTCAGAGGAAAGATAACAGTGGGTTCATTCTCCTGAAAGCAAATTCCAGCAATCCAAAATAATATGCCGTGACTGTTTTGTAGAGAAGAGTGCTTTTTTCTTCTCTTTCGGCCTGATAGATGAGAAATTTCTGAGAATTTTTTTACGATCAACTGGAAAAAGACTTGTGAGGAATGGTAAGGGATTTCAAATAGAGCATCAGAGTGTCAGAAGACGGGAGAAATAACTAAAGGAGGCACGGCGTGCCAAGAATGGAAGACGCAGCTTCTTCCAAAAGGGGCTGGGTTTCTTTTTGCCAAACCCCTTTTTGCTCTCATCCTTCTCACTCCAGGCTGCCTCCACATGGGCCTCACTTCTCGAAAGCCTATGACAGGTTTGGGTTCTAATTTTATGCCACAGAGCCTGCCTCAAGTCTGGTCATTTTATTTCATTTTGTCTTTTTAGCCATTACCTAAAATGGCTCTCCTTATTTTGTTCATGGCTCCCAAGACGGTTGATTATCTCACAAGGAGCACTTTCTCCACGAAAGTGGAACTCTAACTCCTGAATCTTAACAGGGCCAAAGCTTCTTTCAACTCTGTACCTGATCTGGTTTAGTGGTCAGAGGAGATGAGTTTATGCAAGATAAGAAGGCTTTTTGTATGAAAACTCGCAATGTGTTCCTCTCTGTTGCTGTCTCATTTTCTTCCAGCTACGGGTTGCCCATGGTGGCTGACAGTGCTGCAAATTCTTACTTTAAGCAAAATTTGCTCCTGATTCTGTAAAGTCTCAGATGGACAAATAATTAACTTCTCAGATATTAACTAAGCATTTTACCCTGTAGCTTAGAATTTTTATGAATTCTAGAATATTCCAGAATATTTAAATAAAAGTGGTTTATTTTTCAGAAAAGAAATTTGCATTAAAAACTCAAAATATTGTCCTCTAAATGTGTCCTCCATTACACCTGATCCACACAGATAGGACTCAGGTGGGTTTCCCTGTAAGTTCACTATTTTATGTTTACTATACTAAAATTTATAATGTAGACATTTAGCTCTTGGAAGAAGAAAAACTATGGTTCTTGGCCATTGTTATTTGTCTTTCTCTTTAAAGACAGCTGTGGAATCACCTCTGAGTTCCTTGGTCTTAAAGACATACACATGCTAAGTTTATAATTTCATGATTTCTCCATGTAGCATGGGCACTGTTCTAGAACCTAGATTTGAGTGGATGCCTCTGTGAATTAAAATGCCAAACTGTTCATCAATTTTCATGATCAGAAAAAACCAAATAGATTACTTTGACATTTTAGACAACATGTTAAAAGTGAAAGATGATCTCATAGACTCTGTGGTCTAGTCCTAGCTGATGCAATTATGCCAGGAGTCCCCTGCGAAAGTAATTAGGGAAGCTCAAAAAGTGAGCTCTCCCCAGATGTTATCGTACCAGTGGGCTTAGTATACGACATCAATGAGTTAAATGAGGAAACTACCAGAGGCTAACATCTAGGTTTTCGGTTTCAGATGAGATTTTTGCTTGTGCTCACCTCAGGAAATGAATATTGCAACCATAAATTGTTGTTCTTATCCAGGAGATGAACCATAGCAGTTTCATTTAGCCCTAGAGTATTAAATTTCTTTAACACTTTGCCACATTAGAATATGTTTTCCATCTGAATCTGATGATGCAATATTTGAAGGGAGAAATAGTTAGCCAAATGACATTCCATAACAAGCCGTAAAAGTTTATGATGCACAATAGTAGGATAATTGGCACTAGAGGAATTGAATACTTCCTTATGGATAATATTTGATAAGATATGGCATGTATAACAATCATAACATTTCAATCAACCAATGATGGCTACTTTAGAATGCATTTATTTTATTGTTTCCATAATGGATTTTACAGTGCCAGAATTGCTTCTACTCTACCAGAAAGAGGAAAAAAAGACCCTATTCTGTTTCCTCCTACATTTATTTTCCATTGTAATCTTTTGCTTGTGCATTTTATTCCTTCCTCCCACCTCCTTCTAGATTGTTTCACCACAAGCTGTTGACAAATGATTTGTTGAAACCCAAAGCTAGTGGGCAGAAATGTTTTATTTTTCTGCTTGAGTCAGCATTCTTTTGGTAAAGTCCTTTTACAATATTAATTAAATCACTCATAGACAGTGTCCTTTCTCCTAGTTTCCAGATTTACTAAACCTCACACCTGTTTTTCTTTGGGTTTTGTACTATATCAGCTTATAAATCTTCCTATATTTCCCAGTATCGTTTCTTATGAAATAACACTCCCCTAAAAAAAACTTTCAGCCAACTGTTTTCAATAGTGGCAGTCAGACCTGAAGTTGTCAATCAAAGAACAGCTTATCAGTCTGAGCTTTTTCTTTTTAAGCTTGTACTCAGTGACTTTTGAGACCTGTCAACACCCAGTTGATTTTAGCCCTAACAATAAAGTCACACTCTATCTCCCACATAGAAGCTTTAAGATTAAATTCTGATGTCATATACGTCATATTTACATAGTTAAAACTCATAACAAGCAACCCACAGGCAATAGGATGTAATAACCATGCAACAGAGCCATTTCCTGTCCCCTTTTTTTCTCTCACACTATGTTTTGTGCAGTTTATTGGATGTGAATGTTATGAAAATGAAAATCGTCTGGGAGAAACCTGCTGGCCAGGTCTGAGGTTTAGAAGAATCCAACTGGAGGAGTATATAGAGTTGTAAATGCTTGGCCACCTCTTACATTATAAAGTAGGAACTCTTTCAACATTCCTTTCGTTTCCAGAAAAAGGAGAGATGGGAGGCCACAATTGCATGTGCTAACAGCTGATTTTTAATGTCTTTAATTCTTCTAGTATTAAAGGAAAACAACTAACTTGGGGTCAGAAAACTTGAAACACCAAAAGTTTCACAGTTTTTATTTTTCAACACGAAGCACTGACTTCAAATGCACTGCAAGGTGAACTTTAACCATGGATGTGATTTGAGAGGCCAATCCACTGTAGTACTTTGAACAGTCAATTTAGGGAATTACGCATTTTCTTGGCAATCATTTTAGAGCTAGAAATATGTGTGTCATATTAAAGTAAGAAAATGAAAAACGCTGTCCATTATTTAATTTGAAGCTTCTGTCACATCAAAAGATTTGGCTCAAAGTAAAAATATTGACAAGAAAATAAGGCTCTAATAGAAGGACATTATATACCATGATGTGGACACTTTTTTGTAACCTCATTTAAAGGGAAGCAGAACAGAATCATTCTCTTAATAATGTTACTTTGGGAAACCTTCCGTATCAATAAAACCTAAAATAATCATTAGGCTTTATTTTCAAAATAAGTTCTTATTCCTTCTGGGGCTGATGTTTCTTATTATTTATGCTAAAATATGGATGTACAATTAAATTTAACAGCCAGATTTTTATCACTATGCTGGAAAACATTTGCACTGCCTTTCTACCATACCTGAAAGCTTTAGTTACATTCATGTGAAATAATATTAAGGAGAATCATATAGAATTAATATTTTTAATAGTCTTAATTGCCTAAAAACAAAATAAAACAAACAGAAAAGACTATACTAACCCTCTGCGTGCGGCTAAGACTAAACCAACACTCTTTAAATCCCATCGCTTCCATACAGAAATCAAGCTATTTCGATATCTTTTTCGTTTTCAATCACTGTAGGAAGCCAACTTCTGAACTCACTGGTTTGTTCTAGCAAATAAAATAGAGCTTTGAGAAGTACATAAGCATTCTTAAAGTCTCAGCAATGGAAATGCTTTTATTTGTTAGCAGAGAATACAAGCAACTCTCTCTCTCCCTCCTCCCTCTCTCTTCTCTTCTCTTCTCCTCTTCTCTTCTCTTCTCTTCTCTTCTTTCTCTCTCTCTCTCTCTCTCTCTGTCTCTCTCTCTCTCTCTTTCTCTCGTGTGTGTGTTGCACTGCACGCTCATGGTTTGGTTTGATGGAGAAAATTCAAGAGAGGGCTCCTCTGTCTAGACCTGCATGCTTCCTCCTCACAGGCCCACCACTAAGTCTGAGGTTCTGCTAACAGAATTCATTCCTCCTTATTAGACATTTTTGTCTCTAGTAATTCTCACTTCAAAAGAAAATAGTCCGAAAGCAAGAGTTTGTCAACAACTCCCACTATCACCCCAAGGGTGAACACACTTAGCTTATATTATTTGTGAACAGTATATTGAGAAATAGTTTAATGTGATTCCAGAAATAATTATTGGACACGCATGAGTTTTGGAGGCACTGTTCTATTCTAGGCACTGGAAGCGGGGGAGGGGAGTAATGAAATATCAGGATGACTACATCTCCTACCTAATGGGAAATTAAAGAGATAGGTAGAGCTCATCAAAGACAAAGAGAGAAAGTAAAGATATAATGAAAGGGGCAAAGGAGGAGGGGCTGAGACATGAAACAGGGAATCAAAATAAGAAACCAGAAGATGTCAAACGCAAATTTCTTCTTTTGAAGTTTGAGTAGTGTAACCAAAAATATATATATATATATAGAGAGAGAGAGAGCAATAATTTGCCATATCTACATTCTTCCACCTTCCTTCTTTCAGAGGGAAGAGCCTTGTGGAATAAACAAAATCAGTCATGCCAGTGAATAACTTTCAATTATAAAAATATGACATATTAACACAGCCTATCTGAGTAAATGAATATCATTAAACATCCTATAGAATTTCAAACTTTTATATAACATTTGAAGAAGCTTTAATTATTAATACAAATTCTATGAAAACATGAAACTTCCATATGAAAAAAAATAACCATCTTGTTTCTGCCTAATTCTTTTACTTCTGTGCTAGAGTAAACTAAGGATGGAGAAAGTTTAAAATAGTTTCTCAGAACTGTAAGTCCCGTTGCATACATGCTACCTAGAAAAAGTGTCTCTTTCAGCTGGTATCAAATGTAAGGACGAGATTCAACTCCTGGAGTCTCTGACAGCAGTTACAGATGGTGTGAACTTCAAACGCTTTGGAGTTTGTGTTTAATTCCAAGAACCGTGTAGCATGTTGAACAGATTTCAATATGTTTATGAAATCACAAATGGAATTGGAAATCTTATTAAATAAACCAAAGCTATCATCCTCTATGAGGAATAACTGTGAAGTAGCATAATTGATTTTAAACCAACACTGAAGAACTCACACATGCAAACTGAAGGTTGTCCCTTTAAAAACAATCATGTTGGACACTACATTGCTGCTTCCAGAAACTGAGCCAAGGCCTTTCCTTGCAAATGGAAAGGCCTCTTCCTTTGAGGATAAATTTGAAATTTGTAAGGATGAAGCCCCAGTTTGGGTACAGCCCAGATTCTGATGAAAAAGGTAATTAAACTGAGGAACACGGTGTTGGGCAAAATCCAATGGGGTAGTAAATAAATGAATTTTGTTAATAAAATTTGCACTGCCGTACATAACAAAAATAGCTAGCACTTGAATTCCTACTAAGGGACACTGTTCTAAGCATTTGATACTCACAATTTTTTGAAATCCCTGCCCTCAGCCCCGTGATGCAGGTCACATCCTCACTATTTTCTTTTTTTTTTTTTGGAGTTGGAGTCTCACTCTGTCGCCCAGACTGGAGTGCAGTGGCCGCTCCCAGCCACCGCAGCCTCGACCCACTGGGCCCCGGCGATCCTTCCGCCTCAGCCTTCCGAGTACAGGCGCGCGCTACCATGCCCGGCTAGGTTTTGATTTGTTGTAGAGATGAGGTCTCGTCAAATTGCCTAGGTGGGTCTCAAACCCGCGGGCTCAGGCAATCCACTCACCTCGGCCTCCCAAAGTGCTGGGATTACAGGCTGAGCCACCGAGCCCGGCCTCCTCACTATTTTCAAGTCGAGGGACCTGAGGCCCAGAGAGTGGAAAGAAAGCCCAAGGTCACACAGCCGGGAGGCGGAACAGCCAAGGATTCAAGCCTGGGAAGTCAGTCTCTCCCAAGCCTCTTTGCCACCATTGATATTAACTCCAAGACAGGTTCTAAAGAGAAGTCCTAGCCAAGTTCCGATTCAGTACAATAGGCAGTTCGTTGGATTTAACATTTACACACGATCAATCGTCAGCATTCCTGATGTAATAGTGTCCACTTATTCTGAAGCTTGGATTTGAATCTTTTCAGCTAGCTTGCAGAGAAGAGCCAATCGCATAACCAGTGACTGAGCCTTACTGATGTCCAGCAAGCCTGTTTTGGTCCAGCTTTGTGGAGGCTGTGGAATTTATACCACCATGCCCTCTCAAGGCATGAAAATTCTCAAGATTTAGAGTTTGCAAAAGTCAGACTCTTACAAGTATACAAGCTTCCATCATGGCTGCTTTCAATGACAGCATTTATCTGACTATCTGAATATTGTAAGTTCAGGATGTTTGGAATACACAAAAGAATGTGAGATCAGGGTGAGGGCAAGTGTGCTTGTTAGGAACCCATAAGGTCTTAGTCCATGTGAGGGCAGAACAGCATGATATGCCAGTAAGAGCCCAGGCTTCATAATCAATCAGGCCTATGCAAAGATCTAGAATCTTCCACTTACTAACACATGATTTGGGGCAACTTAGCTGACTTCTCTGAGCCAGAGTTTCTTTATCTGTAAAACGGACTTCAGTGCTCACAGAGTGTGGGAGAGTTAAGTAAAATATATTGAATCTAATTTTGCATGGCACAATCTGTAGCAATACACCTTTTACTAATATAAGTTCTCTTCCTTTTTTCGGCAATATCGTGAGACTCGCCAACTGAAACCAAATTATCCTTCAGATCATTGACTCGGCCTTCCCAGAGCATTTAGGAGTGAAACTGTGATACTATAATTGAGAGGCATGGAGGAAGGTTCTTTTTACTGGTCTTGTTCCCGATTCACCCCTGCTATTTTATGTGCCTAAATTTTAGTGCCTGCAGCAGGCACCAATTGGGCTCCAACTGATAGAGACAGCACGTGGGCGGAGGTGTGGGGTCCGACGAAGGGCTTGCAGCTGTTGAGAGAGCAATTGGATTAGGCAGCCAAGACCAGAAGCATCTGGCAAAACCGACATTTTTTCACAAAGCTGACGTTTCTGTCATCAATGATAATTCCCAGATCTCTTTCAACTACATTTGGAAAACACTTTTTTTTTAAGTGGGAAAATGAGAAGATAGGGGCAGTGCCCTGTCTGGGTATCCCTTTCTGCAGAGAAAGTGGGGGAGACCCTTTCCCTGAGCACAACAAAGGCTAAAGAATTTGTGTGCTTTTGTCTGCAGCATAGAGGAGGCCGGAAGAGGAGACCGAAGAGATGTTCCCCTTCGTGGGTCCATCAGAGCTGGAAAAGTTCGCTCGAGTGAACCTCAGGAAAAACAACAGAAATTTTACCTATGAGGGGTGTGAATTAGGATCATCAATCAAGCATTGATCATCAAGCATCCCCAAACAGAGGTCCCAGAGTATCTCTGAATTTGTTCTTTCAAACTATGATCCCAGTTCTCCTTCCGCAAAGAGTAGACCAAGTAGCACCTTGGTCTCGAGGGGTGATTCCCGATGGAGACACATGAAAGGAAGTAGTATCTAGAACAATCCTGAGTCACTCTGCTTCTAAATATCCCCTAGGGGTGATGATTTTGCTCACCCTAAATAATACTCAGGTCTGAAACACAGGGCAATCTGAAACAAAAGTAGAGCAGACCCGGCCCAGGATTTCTCTGGCCTAGTAATGAATGATACTCCCCTACTGGGATTGACCTACTATTACAATAATTCATTCAATAAACATTTACTAAACATCTGCTGTCTGCCAGTCACTGCTATCACTGTTAGAAATTAGGAAAAAATCACAAAAACAAACACCTCTGCCCTCCTGAAGCTCACAATCCAGTGGTAGAGAAGAGAGAATGAACAGGCTAAATTAATAAGACATAGAGTAGAGTGAGTGGTGAAAATTTCAGGAAAAGGAATCGAGAACCGAAGGAACAGTTTCAAGTTAATCCAGAAAGGTGAGAGAGTAGCAGGCCTGCTTCAGGCCAGGGCCAGGAAGGAAGGTGGGGAGGAGACCTGCAGGAAGCTGAGGGAAGCGTACTCCAGGTAGAAGCACCTGTGGGTGCAGGGGCAGGGCTGGGTGTCCAGGGAGGGTTTGAGGAACAGAGGAGGGCCCCATGGGAAGCCTGTGGAAGGGAAACTAACAGGTGAGGTCAGGGATGAGGGAAACCAGGACACCGGCTATGGGGCCCTTTTGACTTTTACTCTGAGACGGAAACCAAGAGCCTACCAAGTCCCAGGCACCCAACGGGGTGCTTTTCTGCAAATGCTCTCTAGTGCCACCAAGCAGGTCACTTTAGCTCCCTTATCAGACAAGGCAACTGCAACCGGAGCTCAGAATTCAAAGCCTTCCCAAGATCATCCAGCTATGAAATGGAAGAACCAAGGAGGCAAACTGCAGTTCATGCTGACCAAAGCTTTAACCCAAGCGTCCTGCGTGGCAGGTGAAAAGCAGAAGCCCTGGAAACAGAGGCCACAGTGTTAGCATATTTGTATCTCTCTTAGACCCCAAATGTCACCTATTGTGAAGCACCCTGAATTCGTGATTTCCAAAACAGGTGTGTATGGGAATCACTTGGAGAAATTTTTCGCAATGTTAATTTCAGAGCTCCACCACAAACTACGGAATCAGGAAATTATAATTCCCAAATGGATTTTATGATGGAACTGTTTTTTACTAGGTATGTGTTAGGAAGAAAACATTTTAGAAGTGAAACTGTCGCAGACAAAAATCTCCAAAGTGTACAGACTTAGATGCCAACAAATGAAACCAAAAGTAAAAGCCTTAAGTATGGTTTGTTTGGTTCTGATAATTTATTGATTGATTTATCTGTTTCTTTATTTTCACATTTGTGTATCATAGCTATTGAGTGCTCAATAAATGTGCTTGGCTGACAGTTTTGAAATAAACTTTTCTGTGGTCCACTTACTACTTTCAATAAATGCAACACTTTACTTGTTAAAAAAAAAAAAAAAAAAAATCCAGGCCGGGCTTGGTGGCTTAGCCTGTAATTCCAGCTCTTTGGGAGGTTGAAGCAAGTGGATTGCCTGAGCTTGTGGGTTCGAGACCAGCCTGGGCAAATTGGCAAGACCTCTTCTCTACAATAAATCAAAATTTAGCTGGGAGTGGCATGCCTGTGGTTCTGGCTACTTGGAAGGCTAAGGCAGAAGGCTCACCAGAGCCCAGCAGGTCGACGCTGGGGTCGCCGTCAGCGTGCCACTGCACTCCAGCCTGGGCAACGGAGTGAGACTCCAACTCAAAAAAAAAAAAAAAGCCCAAAACCAAACAAACAAACAAGAAAATCCAAGGCCAAGGAATACAATTCACTTAAACCACTCGAAAGTTTTCACTACGCTCTTCTGTGCCTGTCATTTCACTATGTTTATAACAGAGAAATAAATTCTGCTTTCTCAGTTAGTGATAGAATAATCTCCCAAGGAACTCCATGGACAGCAATTGCTTTGAAAATCCTGACCTAGCCAGGTGTGGTGGCACGTGCCTGTGGTGCCAGCTACTTGGAAGGCTGGGGCGGAAGGATCACCTGAGTCCAGCAGGCTGAGGCTGCAGTGGCCGTGAACATGCCGCTGGACTCCAGCCTGGGCGACAAGACTGAGACTCCAACTCAAAAAAATGAAGTAAAAAAATCCTGACCAACATACATCTACATGTCTCTTTATAAAAAGTGTTTTATCTTCTACCGTGACGGTGAGATGGTTTTGCTTTCTGGATGACTGAAACGCTGTTTACTTGGGCTGGAATTACTTGCTCTTGTCACCTAATGAGCCACAGGTAAGTTGCTGTTGTGCAAATATGGGGAGAGTGGAAACCACAGCCTTGACTGTTCGCTGTTCCCATTGGCCTTGTGGAAAAGCCCTGAGAACGTGTGTGCCCTGAAGTTGTCATACCCTCGCACCTCACCACCATCCACTACTCACTCTGATGCTCAGGACAGATGAACAGTCTCCAACATAGACTAGGTTCCACCCACCAACTGTGGCAGAATGAAAGAGCAACTCTTTTGTGTTTGTTCTGTCTTTCCGTTATACAGATTTGGAACTGTGATCCATTCTACTGCTGGAAACAGCAGAGCGAACGTTACATAATCCCTGCTGATTGAAGAGCAATGAGTATGGATTTCAAAATCACTTCTAGATAACATCTGCCACTTAAATCCTTCGAAGTATTTGAATGTGTCTTAATCAGAATTGGCTGAAATAAAAGTGACACTTTTCTACGAGAGGAGGGAGTTTTAGTTTATAGAAATTATTTCAGCTAAATAGTCACAAAAGCCACAGTATGAAAACAAACAACAGCCTACTGACAGTCTTAAGGATACAAGAAGCAGATTGATGGTACTTACAGTATACTGTCCTGCTCCCCTTGCAATTAGGCAGAGCAGGTACCTAGATCTGGTTGATGGGTTAGGAGTACAAAAATTAACTTGTCCAGGAAAGTTCTTCCATATTTTCTCACTCTACGGCAGCAATCATATGCAGATTTCACATTGAAGTGATAGAGCCCTGAGACTGATATTCCTGGGTGACCACACGGAGGACAGTTGCTCTGACAAGACAATCAGACTTGCAGTAGACTTGGAGCAAACAAGAAATAAAACCTGTGTTGTACCAAGCCACTGAGATTTAGGGGCTCTTTGCTATTGCACCACAGTCTAGCTTTGCCTGACTAATATAGTATATAATAGAGAAAAATGCTTAATAATACCAGCATGCCAGCATTCTAATAGCTCCATTATAGCCGATTCACCAACAGACATTTTTCCATGTGGACCCTGACCACTCCCTTTTTGATGACATTTTCTGTTTTGTATCCATGTACTATGGCCAAGAATTCACAGTATATATTTTTTTCTCTTCATTGTCATTTCTAAACAGGGTTCATTATGCATATATTAAGTTACAAAAATGTTGGATCCTTCTGTTCTCTTATTCATCGATTCCTCTGTGTCACTATTAATCTATTTCTTCTCTATTCTCAGCTGGCCATCTCTTTCCACAGCATTTTAGATGGTTAAGAATGCCGGCTTTAGAATCAAGTAGACCCAGATTTAAGTCACTTACTAGCTGTTTGCTGTGCCTCCATTTCCTCTGCGCAGAACAACAATGATTGGAGAACCTGCCTCATAAGACTGGGATTTCGTTTTCAAGATCAACAAGACAAATACACATAAGGCATTTAGCATGGCACGTTGTCTGAATGAGTGTTTCTTCAGGTGATCTAAGGAGGAGAGACACTAACATTTGCTGAACAGAGCTTCTTGCTCTACATGACTTATCTCACTTAAACCTCCCAGTCGCCCTAAGAGATGGGTATCAGCCCTATGTTATGAATAACTCAGAGAGGTTGACAAGTTTGCCCAAGCTCACAAAAGCAGTCGGGGACCAAGCTCAGAGTGGATCCGTACCTGTCTGTTGCCAAGCCGGCTGCCCATTCTCTGCTGCAGCCATCTTTCCTCACAGTCACACGGCAACTAGAAGGAAATGTTTCTGGGTACATGTATTGAAAAAGTGCTCAAAGATAACAACTAGAAATTGCTGTAAAATTCACCCACAATGACTAGACAGTAGTTGAAAGCATGTATTTTATTATATACTAATGTCAGTATGTGTGTTATATTAATATGCATTAGTATACACATATACTCTATAGTATGTAATATGTATATAACTGTATTATGTACTAAAAACATTTTAATTATATTTTAAAAAATAAGTCAAGTTTCCCTAATCAAGTCAAGTTTACTGACTTTTTTCTTCCTTTAATTTCTTAGTTCCTCAATCAAGTCTCCCGTGACTTTTTGTTCATAAAAGTGGTGATGAAGTTAGAACTATATCGGAAAATTTATTAAATCTGTGGGATTGACATTTTTCTCTTTATGTACCTGCATCTTACCTAATATAGATTTTTAAAATTTTTCTAGTCAATTTTTTTGCTGAAAACATGATGATGAAGAGATGTCTACCAGTATTCTTTCTTTCTGCAGGTGTTATATTTTGTTTTTCTAGGGTTTTTTTTAGGCTTTTCCCATTATTTGAAGAACCCCTTCAATAATGAATTACAACCTTCAAAGATCTCACCCAGCAGATCACCAAAAACCAAAGTGTAAGAAAAATTAGCCACCTATGGAAAGTACAGCATGTAACTTTGAATTTTGAATGTGTTTGCTTTTAAATGGCCTCAGCCTCTCTACTTGAACACTCCTTTTAAAAATGTAGTTGATCATGGTGAATTACTCCTGAAGTAGAAACGCAAACAGTACCTCCATGTATATATGAAAACTGCAAATAAAGAGCTGTTAATTGTGATTTGAGGTCATTTTTTTTAATGGCCAGTCCTGGCAGTTTTTTATGGCTCCCAAATGAATTTCAGTCTGAAAAGGATTGGAAATCAGGGTGATAAACAATACATCTAATTGCTGTGTTAATATTTTACACACCCTTAAATTTGGAGTTTCATATCATTAAAATGTTATCTTTAAGTAAATAAATACTTGACCCCGAGGCAACTTCCAGTACCAATGGCATCCCCTGTGGGAAGAAAGCCCCGGAACCCAGGCAGCTGGAAGACAGCCTCTCCCCGCTTCTTCCTGCTCCATTCTCCCGAACCAGAGCAGTGTAGAATGTACCTTTTGCAACAAAGCTTTGCTTGATTTCTTTCCATAAGTAGTACATATATTTTAACTTTCAAAATAATCTCTTCTGGAACAAAAACAATCTTCCTTTTAAATTTATGGCCTCCTTTAAAGGGCTTGATTGTCAAACTAAAATTTAGTTAATGTCTTGGTTTCGATAGAACTTGATTGAAGCTGAAAGATATAAGAATCACAGAATCAGAAGAAATAGAGAAATGACATTGGATTTTTCATCTAAATCTCAGCAAGTATCTGGAAAGTAGGATTTTCTAGAAAGAACCAAATGGCAATTATTCTTTATGCAATATATTTAAGCTGTTTTGTAATTCCCCTGCCCCAGCAGAAAAATTATTTTTAAGTTAAAAAAGGATATAGTATATGTACATTGTTGGTATTTAAAAAAAAAAAAACTCAAGGAGGGGATCATGTTTTACAAAAAAAATCTGTTAAATAAACCATGTTGAACTTAACCTTCAAATCATATTATAAATCTTATTTTACAAGTAAATTCTATATTATCCTAAAAGGTAAAAGCCAAAACTTAATTGAGAACTAAATGAAGAGCCGAGACTTTTTTTTTTTCTTTTTTGGTTTAATGAACCTATTTAAAGTTTAGAAAAATGCATCAAATTAAAAACAACCCTCAATTTAGGCTGCAACACAAAACACCCACAGACCTCAGGAAATCACCAGGCTCATTCACCTTGACCTTTGGCCTCTCACACATTCTAACATTCAGCTTTCTTCCTTCTGTCCATCTGCTTGAACCATTAGTGAAGTCCTTTTGCAACAGCTCGCACAAGTAAGCCAGCTGTCATCGGAGCATATTTAAACTCTGCCTCTTAGTTTCCACTGAATCATGTGTTTGCCCACAGGTCTCATTAAACACAGGGAAGGGCAGTAGTGCAGTTTCAAAATGCTCTGGGGGAACAAACCATCTACATAAAAGAGTGTTCCAAAGGCCTTGGACTAATTGGCTTGCTTACTTTTTTCTTTTCTGTCTGTAGAGAAACAAGACAAACAGAAAATGTAGGCAAGGTGAATCTACAGCAGAAAAGGTACATTAACAAGGAAAAAAAATCTTTTCTTCAGTTCCTTTAAAAATTACTTCAAAAGAAGAAACTCATGCACATACTCCCACTGCTTGATTTGATTTAGGAAATAAATGAAATCTTCATGATCCCGTCCTGTTCTTACCAAAAGCCCAGTAGAAGATGAAATCCAGGAAAATGAACAGACGCAAAGTCAGAATTGTCAAATCTATGCTCAGAGGTTAATTGAACTGTCTTGGGTGAAGCCCAAAAGAGAAAATGAAAATGAATCCACTTCCGTGCTGTGGAATGGGTTAAAACACTGAACTTCCAAGTGAACAGGATATGAAATGTAAAAGTCCGTTCTGAGAGGAAAGGCCAGGAAGCAATTAACACCAGGTACACTAGGCACATTCGAATGGATATTGGGGCATTTCGGGCTCCATTTTTCATGGGTTCAATGTAGATATTTTGGCTGGCCTCCTCAATACCTTTCATTTTCACTGCCATCCGTCTGCTGAGACCAAGGTCAGACGATAAAATCAATCGCAATGAATATTAACCAGGGCACACTCTGTTACAGCCAGCCCATCAACAGAATGATCAAAAACACAAATCAGCCCACAAGGCTAAGGAGTTTCACTTGAGCCTCACTGGAATAGCCCTCATATCTACAGCTCAGTCAGAGAACCTATTTCAAAGGCAAAATTAACAGGGAATTTTTCTTGGGAAATCATATACAGCTTTGATGGATCGAGTCAGAGGCTCTCTCTGCATTTTGGTCTCTTCCTCCTGCTCTTTGTGAAGCACGCCTGTATGCAGACTGCACCTTCCATCTGGTCACCAGTTATGACAAAATAGCATCTTCAGTGTTTTCATAGAAAAAGCTATTTTGATTAGAAATCTTCTCTGTCCTGTAGACACACTAATTTGGATTCAGTTTGTGTGTTGTTTGTTTTTGTACACTCTTTTTCTAAGGGGACGAGTTCTCAATAGGAACTTTCAAGTTTGGTGGACAAGTAAGATCTACCTATGTTCATTGCCTCATATTTAACCTTCTGCTCTTAAAATCTGTACCTTCTCTGGGAGTGTGAGATAGCAGTAGACAAAGGGCATTTTCTCCCCTCTTTCTGGCCTTCCCTTACTTCTGAATATACAAACCAACGATAGCCAGTATGTATGTAAAAATAGAACTCTAACCCACCACCTGCAGCAGTCTGCCCAGGAAACCAACTATGTAATGTATAATAACAAGCCAGGAAGCCAATCAGACTTGAAGGAAGTCAGACTGCTATCTCTAGAAATAATCCAGGAAGCCAAATAATAACCTCTGTAATAATTGACACAAAATGGCTAGGATTGATTAATAACTGACAGCGTCTCTAATTTTTGCCCCTACTTCCAATTTAGGACCATTAGAGAAAGCTAAATATGCATCCCTGCCCCTAAAACGGACGTCCCATTTCTAGCTAACCCACACCTACAGCTTCCCAAAGCCAATAGCTCTGATCAAGGCATAACCAAAGCTTTTTCTTTTCCCCTGCACGGTTTTCTCATTTCTTTGCCTGTCTTTGAGTCTCTGCAAAAATGCAATGATGGTCGCCGACTCCCTGGTTACAGCAAGTTCTGGATAAATAGTCTTTGCTTGTTCTCATTTGGTTGGTCTTTGTTCATTTTTACACTTTCAAGGAGAAGCAGCAGCTAATCCAAATATCTGATTGTTATCTTGGCTAAAGCAGAGTTTTCTAGTCTTTCAGATAGTACCTGGAATCATACAAAAATTAATAAGATTTGTACTGATTTCCCTTTGCTTGGCTTAATTTCTGAGTGTATCCTCCATCCTCCAAAACCCTAGAGAGGAGAAGGTTAGTGACACCTCCTATCCCAACCCACTGATTTGCCACATGGAGTCCACTGGGTATAGGTTCAGGCACTGGAATCTGGAAGTTGAAATATCCCATGGGGAACTCAAAGCTCTTTCACTTAATATAAACAGATGTAGCACCACAGGCCCACCTGGCTTTAGATAGTGGCTGCATCAGCTGTCTTTGGCTTTTGTAAAGTGGTTCATATTATGGCCACAATTGTATCACGGGCTGCCATTAGATTAGCACAATTTGAGTGCCTGAAGAGACAGGAAGATGCCTCAATGTCACAAGAAGTTCAGGGTGGCTGTGTTTAGGATTTAGGAACATAAAATGGTCACTGTAAACTCTTTCAGACAGAGGTGGCATTTGTTGGCTCCTGGAGTCATCCTGTTATCCACAGGCTTCTGAGGTACTCAGTGCCCCCACCCCACCATGTAGTCTCAAGCTGGTGTAAGGGTATTTATTACATAAAGGCTAGTCCAGATTTTTTTTTAAAAGAGGCATTGAAGACAACCTTTTTCATGAACTACATCTCAATACAGACCCCACTAGACCAAATCTGGAGAAGTATGTAAGAAAATCAGTGGCTGGCACCTAAAGAAAAGGAAGATATCTAGATTCACAAACAGTATTTGCTTTGTATGTGGTAGTGGAGAAACGGAATTATCTTAAGAAATGGTTTAATTTTTTTAAAACTCTGTTGGGCCCATGTGATAGAGGGGAAATAGAGCCCCGCAGGAGGATAAAATTCAGACTGTTTCTGCTGCCATTGGAAGATAACTAGCTTCCTGATGACTCCAAATCTCCAAATAAGATGAAAAAATAAATAAATAAATAAGTAAATGAATAAATAAATAAAGGCAAAGGAAAAGAGCAACATGGCAGAAAGCATATTAGTTCCTAATGAACATCTGAGGACACGGTATTCAGGACTACTGACAGGGGCTTAGTGCAGTCATCTGATAGAAAAAAATTAGGGAACCCTTGGGAACATTCCTCAGAGAATTCTTGGGACAAAAGAATTCTTGGGACTAAGGCACATTCCTTAGGATTCTTGGGACCAGGGTATTTCAGAGCGCAAAGCAGTGGAAGCCACCAAAGGAGGCACAGAGAAAAAAAAACCTTGAGACCCTGCAGAGGGTGGAGAATGCAGAGATGCAGAGATGTCAGCGTATGTGGAGAGGCCAGTCCTTTCTCTGAATGATGTCCAGAGCTGCCTGGCAGAGCGTGGCCGCAGAAGCAGCACTTGTAGTCACTACGCAGAAACGACATGGGTGTCAACATTAGTGTTCCAGGAACACAAAAGGGAAAGGAAAATTGAGTGGCTTTCCATATGTCAATGAGTACTAAGGGGAAGAAGAGATCCTTGGGACTTGAGTATGGAGGACATCACACCATTTTGTAGGA
Organism: Carlito syrichta; assembly: GCF_000164805.1. NCBI lineage: Eukaryota > Metazoa > Chordata > Mammalia > Primates > Tarsiidae > Carlito > Carlito syrichta. The sequence continues at coordinate 68,663 of NW_007250688.1, forward strand.
AGACAAGTTTGTCTCACAGGCCACTTTTTGATCTAAGATGTCATATAAACAGAGGGCTTGTTTCCAGCCTATGGAATGAATAGGATGAATAGGGTCACATATAGCTTCTTGGTGGAGATTTCTACCAAATGAATCTGAATTTTCAGTTCATGAACTTTTTTTTTTTTTTATAATCTATATTTTTTATTTTAAAGTGGTGGGGTACAGTTAAGGGATAGGTATACAAATATTCATTGTGCAGGTACCCTTGCTGATGAGGTGTGTCCCCCGTCCCCAGACAGATATTGACGACCATTAATCCCACCTCCCTTTCCTGCCCTGCCCCCACCCCGTAGTTTCCCGCCACTGTCAATCCTTTTCTTACAGTATAACGGTAGTTGTTCAAGGTCCACTTATGAGTGAGAACATGTGATACTCAGCTTTTTGTTTCTGTGAGAGATCACTCAGTATTATAAACTCTAATTTTATTCTTTATGGCTGCATAATTTTCCATTGTGTATATGTACCACATTTTTTTTTATCCAGTCCTCTTTTGATGGGCAGCATGGTTGGTTCCACGTTCTTGCTATTGTGAACAATGCTGCGATAAACATATGTGTGCAGGTATCTTTTTTATAAAGCGATTTGAGTTCTTCCAGAACTCAATATTCCCAGTAGGGGGATTGCAGGGTCATATGGAAGGTCGATTTTTAGAACTTTTAGGGATTGCCACACTGATTTCCTGAGAGACTGTACTAGTTTACACTCCCACCAACAGTGTAGAAGTATTCCCTTTTCGCCACATCCTCTCCAGCATCTGTTATTTTTTGAGTTATTGATAATGGCCATTCTGACTAGAGTTAGGTGGTATCTCAGTGTAGTTTTAATTTGCATCTCCTTGATGACTAGTGAGGTTGAACATTTCATGTATCTGTTGGCTGCTCGTATGTCTTCTGAGACATGTCTGTTCATATCTTTTGCCCACTTTGTAATGGGGTTGTTTTTTCTTTTCAACACGTTTGAGTTCCTTGTAGATCCTAGATGTTAGGCCGTTGTCAGACATGGAGTTGGCAAATACTTTTTCCCAGTCTGCGGGCTGTCTCCCTGCTCTCTTGATGGTTTCTTTGGCTTGGCAGAAGCTTGTCAGTTTAATGAGGTCCCACTTGTCTATCTTATGTCTTATGGCCCGTGCATTTCGGGTTTTGTTCAGGAATTGGAGACCAGTTCCAATTTCCATAAGGGTATGTCTTGCATTTTCTAAGGTTCTCATAGTTTGAGGTTTTATGTTTAGATCCATTTAGAGTTAATCCATTTAGAGTTAATTTTTGTGTATGGGGATAGACAGTGGTCCTGTCTGAATCTTCTGCATGTGGTCAACCAGTTTTCCCGGTACCATTTACTGAATAGGTTCTCCTCTCCCTAGTGGTGGGTGGTGGAGGTTTTGTTGAGGATGAGTTGGTTGAGATATTGAGGTTTTGCTCCTGGAATCTCAATTCTATTCCATTGGTCTATATGTCTGTTCTTGTACTAATACCAGCTGTTTTGATTATTGTAGCTTTATAGTAAAGTTTAAAGTTTGGTAGTGTGATACCACCTGCTTTGTTTTTTTGTTTGTTTGTTTGTTTTTTCTGAGGATTTTTCTGGCTATTCTTGGTTGTTTGTGTTTCCATATGAATTCCTGTGTTGTTGTTTGTAGATCTGAGAAGAATGTTGCTGGTAATTTGATGGGTATTGCATTAAATCTGTAGATTGCCTCGGGTAAGATGGACATCTTCACAATATTGATTCTTCCAATCCATGAGCATGGGATATTTTTCCACTTGTTTGTGTCATCTTTGATTTTTTTGAGCAGTGTTTTATAGTTTTCATTATAAAGGTCTTTCATGTCTCTGATTAGGAAGATGCCAAGGTATTTCTTTTTTGTTGTGGCTATTGAAAATAAGGTGCTTTTTATTTGGGTTTCTATTTGTTTATTATTGGTGTAAAGAAATGTGATTGTCTTTTGCACATTTATTTTATACCCTGAGACTTTGCCAAAGTCCTTTATCAGTGCAAGGAGGTTTTTGACAGATTCTCTTGGGTTTTCAAGGTATACAATCATGTCGTCTGCAAAGAGGAATAACTTGACTTCCTCTTTTCCTATTTGGATACCCCTGATTGCCTTCTCTTCTCTGATTGCTCTAGCTGGGACTTCCAATACTATATTGAACAGGAGGGGTGAGAGTGGGCATCCTTGTCTTGTTCCAGTTTTCAGGGGAAAGGATTCCAATTTTTGTCCGTTGAGGAGTATGCTGGCTGTGTGTTTCTCATAGATGGTTTTTACTATTTTGAGGTATGTTCCACATATAACTAGATGTTCATGGGTTTTTATCAAGAAGGGGTGCTGGAAATTATCAAAAGCTTTCTCTGCATCTAATGATATAATAATGTGGTTTATATTTTGACGTCTGTTGATGTATTTAATTACATTTATGGTTTTACTAATGTTGACCAGACTTGCATCCCAGGGATGAAACCTACTTGATCATGATGGATGATTTTTGAGATGTGTTGTTGAGTCCGGTTTGCTAGGATCTTGTTGAGAATTTTACCATCTATGTTCATCAAAGATATTGGCCTGTAGTTCTCTTTCTTTGTTGGGTCTTTACCTGGTTTGGGTATCAATGTGATGTTAACTTCATAAAATGATTTGGGGAGAGTTCCATCTTTCTCAATCACCTGGAATACTTTCAGTAAGATTGGTGTCAGTTCCTCCTTAAATGTCTTATAGAATTCTGCTGGAAAGCCATCTGGTCCAGGGCTTTTTTTTTGTAGGTAGTTTTCTTATTGCATAGTCAATTTCCTTGATTGTTATTGGTCTATTTAGGGTCTCGATTTCTTCTTGTTTCAACCTAGGCAGGTTGTGTGATATCAGAAAGTCCTCCGTTTCCTTAGGGTTTTCAAGTTTGTTTCCGTACAAGTGTACATAGTAGTCTCTAATGATCTTTTGTATTTCTTCAGATGTGACTTCATCTTTTGTGTTTCTAATTGTGTTTATTTGGGTTTTTTCTCTCTTTTTCTTGGTCAGTCTAGCTAGGGGAACATCGATCTTGTTTATCCTTTCGAAGAACCAGCTTTTGGTTTCGTTGATTTGTTGTATGATCTTTTTGTCTTCTATGTCCCGGATTTTGACTTTTATTTTGGTGATCTGCATACTTCTGCTGAAGTTAGGGTTTGTGGCCTTGCTTTTCCAGTTTCCTTACGTGACTTGTTAGGACGTTGATTTGTGATCCTTCCATTTTCTTCATGTGCATTTGTAAAGATATGAATTCCCCTCTTACTAGAGCTTTCATGGCATCCCAGAGATTTTGGAAAGATGTTTCTTCATTTTCATTTGTTTCCAGGTATCTTTTAATGTCTGTTTTGATTTCATCATTGACCCAGGAGTTGTTTAGCATCATGCTGTTTAGTGTCCATGTCTTTGTGGGTTTGGGGGGAACCTTGTTGGTGTTGATGTTTATTTTTATTCCACTGTGGTCCAAGAAGGTGCATGGCAAGATTTCGATCTTTTGAAATTTGTTAATTCTTGATTTATGACCAAGTATGTGGTCGATCTTAGAGTACATTCCATGCAATACTGAGTAGAATGTATATCCTGTGGTCATTGGGTGGAGTGTTCTGTAGGTATTATAAGTCATTTGTTCAAGAGTCGCATTGAAGTTCCGGATCTCATTGCTGATTTTTTTCCTGATGATCTGTCTAGGGTTGTGAGTGGGGTATTAAAGTCCCCAGCTATGACAGTGTTAGAGTCAATAAATTTTGGGGGTTTACCTAGAAACTGCTTTATGAAAGTTGGTGCTCCTATGTTGGGTGCATATATGTTTAGGATGAATATTTCTTGTTGATGGATTGAACTTTCTATAATTATGTAGTGGCTTTCTGTATCTTTTAAAATTTTTGATAGCTTAAAGGGTATTTTGTCTGAGATTAAGATCACGACTCCTCCTTTCTTTTGTGCTCCAATCGCCTGAAATTTTGTTTCCCATCCTCTTATTCTGAGTCTTGAGTGTCCTTTCTAGTCTCTTGGAGGCAATATATTGTTGCCTGCTGATATTTTACCCATTTTTCCATTCTGTGTCTTTTCAGTGGTGCATTTAGTCCATTCACATTCAGGCTAATTTTTGAAATGTGAGAGTTGATCCCTATCATAAGGTTCTTATAGAGTTGTTGTTGTGGTTCCTGTTTGTTTGTTGTCTTTCTTTTGGTTTGGGGGTTGGTTCATGTGTGTTTTTAATCTTTTTCCTTTACTCTTGTGAAGAACGTTGTTGTTCTTTTTTCCTTTTCTTCTGTGCTTAATACTTTCTAAGTGTTTCTTGTAGAGGTGGTTTGGTGGCAGCGTAAATTTTTAGGGATTGGATATCTGGGAAAGATTTTAATTCTCCCTCACTGATGAAGCTTAGCTTGGCTGGGTATGTTATTCTTGGTTGAAATTGTTTATCTTTTAGAACTTTGAAGATAAGGCTCCAAGTTCTTCTAGCCTGAAGGGTTTCTGTAGATAAATCTGCTGCTATTCTAATTGGTCATCCCTGGTAGGTAGTCTGGCCTTTTTCTCTTGCTGCCTTTAGGATTTTTTCTTTTATGCCTACTTTGTTTAGGCGAATTATTATGTGTCTGGGAGTTGATCTTCTCATTTGTTGTCTTGCAGGGGTTCTCTGAATCTCTTATGTTTGAATTTTCACATCACTGATGAGATGAGGGAAGTTTTCTCAAATAATTTCATGGAATGTTTGTTCCAGGGTGGTCTCTGTCTCTCTCTTTCTGCCTCAGGAAGTCCAATTACTCTTAGGTTCAGTCTCTTGAAGTAAGTGCTCATCTCTTGAAGGTATTGTTCTGTCTTTTAAAGCTTCTCTTCTATGTTTTTGACAGTTTGGGTTAGTTCTATATTTTGGTCCTCAAGTTCTGAGAGCCTTTTTTCTGCTTGACTAATTCTGCTTTCCATGTTTATCAGTTTGTTATTTATTTCATTCACAGTATTCTCTACCACTGTTGTCTCAGTTATCAACTCCCTCTTGTCTCTCCTCAATTCTTTTTAATCTCTCCATTAATGTCTTGCTATCTGGATTTGTAGTTTGAAGCCAGTCATTCTGGGGGTTCTTCATTGTTTGCGTTACAAAGTCTGTTTTCTCAGAGTCTGACCTCCCAGGTCTTTGACAGACCCATATGCTTCTTTTGGTTTTTTTTCATTTGTGTAGATTTTTTTCTCCCCCCTTCCCTCCCCTTCTTTAATTCTGTTTTTCAGAAAGGTGGGGTTGCTTTTACATCTTTTTGTTCAATCTCCTTTTCTTCCGTATGAGGGTCCTCTGACTTTGTTCACTTTTGAGACTGGACTGTGGGTTGGGGGCTATACTTTTTGCAGTTTTGAGGTTTAATTGAGGGGGAAGCTGTGATTCAGAATCTATCTGCAGATCCCAGTATCCACCAACAGGTGTATGGGCACACTGGAACCCACTTCCCACTGCCTTACAATCTGTCCATGCAGTGGGGTTTAGGTTTGTTCCCTGGAACAAAAGGAAATTAATGGAAGAAGGGGGGTCAAGAGGAAGTTGGAGAGAGAGAAGAGCAAGAAGGAAAACAGACATATATACCAACTAATGAATGAAAAGAGACACAAGGTCAGAAAAGAGTAAAAAACAAACAAACAAAATTCCCTAAAGCATACTGGTAATCACACAGAGACAGTCCAATAAATTCATGCCTTTTGATGTGTTTTCCCCCAACACAAACAGGTAGTCTAAATCAAACAGCAAACAAAAGTGAACAAAACAAACAGTGAGAACAATAAAATCAAAATAAGAAACAAGACTAGCTCTGGAGTCTTTCCTGAGTGTCTAAAGTCTCTTCAGCTCTGATGTCGAGCCCCTCCCCTTTGCTCTCATTACAGGCAGATAGATTTACTCATAGATTGGGTCGTTTCCCTCGGCTTGCTGCCTTGCTGCCTGAGGACTGTGTTGTGTGTGTCTGATTCAGTGTAGGGGAGGGGCTTCTGTCTCCTGTTTTGGCAGGTTACCTTAGCAGCAAGGTAGAGGCTGCTCGGAGATGGGCGGGGCAATGCGAATCTCTGCCTAGAAAATGGCTGTGGTGGGTGGCTCCTCTTTTGCTGACCCTTTCTCTCGACTCGTCCTTTCTCTCCACTCGTTGGGATCCATAGATGATCCACTATAATGGATGATGGTGTGTGTCCGGTGTCAGGCACTGGCAACCAGCGATATGGCTGGGCCCCCACATCTGGTGTGTGGCCAGTGGCTTGTGGTGGAGGAGGGAGCTGGAAATTTCCGGCTGGAGCCAAGAGCCGCAGCGTCAGCGCTGTTAAGCACCCATAGCAAATAGCAGTAGTCCCCTGGGGAGGCCTGTAGTGCAATGGAGGCTGTTTATTGCATGGGACTAGCTATAGCATTCAACCCCCTTATAGGCAGCAGCTGCAGGGGCGCATGGAACTGCCTTCAGGAGTCACCTTTTGTGGAGATCGTCACAGTTCAGTTTGTCCCATCGCCATCTTGTTCGTGAGTCGAATTTTGGAATAGTAAAACAAACTGACTGATTGATCCCAATAAGGCTGAGAAAAAAGATTTCTTTTTTTTCTTACTTTGTTCTTTTCTCACTTGCTTTTGTTTGGAAAATGCTTTTGCTGCAAAGTTATATTGGCTTTAAATTATGTAGTTAGGGTTTCGCTTCCTTACATGTTCCATCAATACTTTGGCACTTTGAAAAAGCAGAACTGGAGAAAGACAGAGTAGGATTAAGTCACCTTTGGAGATGACGAAGGAGTGGCATCTGTATTCTACCGCCCCTGATTCTAGTCCGTATTGTGGGTACCGGGGGAGCCAGGCATCTGAATGGGACTCCTCTTCGTTCATTCATGCATTCAGCAAATATTGATTGAACCCATAAGAGCTGTCAGGAATTGTCATCAACTCTGGAGCTATAATAATGAGCAAAAACACAGTGCTTGGGGATACAGACATTATCTAGATAACCACAGAATGAATGGATGCTTTCTAGTAGAAGCAAGAGCTCTAAAGGGAAGAAACATCTGTAATGTGAGAGCTTTTTTAAAAACACAACTGCATCGGGGAAGACTAGCCTAAGGAAATGCCATGAACTGCAATCCACAGAAAGAGTAGAATTTAACTTAGGGTGAGGGGAGAGGGAGAACTTTTGAGACAGAAACTGCCATAGAGGGCCTAAGATTCCAAGAATATGAATTAAGCCAGTGTGAGGAGTGAAGCCAAGAGGGTGAGAGATGAAACTGTAGAGAGAGGAACAGGTGAAGCCAGGCAGGAACTCAGGAGCCATGTTACAGTTTTTACCTGAAGAGCACTGTGAGACCATGGGGAGGTTTTAAGCAATGAGGTGCTGGGCTCAGATTTCTTTCTGAAGTTTTTACTTCAAAACACAACAGTCTGGGATGCAAGAAGAGAAGAAGCTGGAAGAAGAATGTAGTAACTGTTGAAATAATGCAGGTGAAAGATGAAAGAAGTTTGAGCTAGGGTGTTAAATGAATTTAAATTCATGATTTTTAAAGATGTTAAAGAAGTAATAGTTGACAGGACTTGATAGACTAGAGGTAAGAATGTGGAAGGCATCCAAGTTTACTCCCTGGTTTCTGACTTAAGTAACTGAATAAATGGGTAATGGTGTAATTCATTAGGACAGGGAATACTACGTAGAGAGGGAGATTGAAGGGAAGATTGCAAATTTAATCTTGAGTTTGAGGAATCTCTGAGATATGAAAGTAGATCTGCTCAATAATCATGATACATGAGTCAGAAACTAAGATGAGAGGTTTCTGCTTGAGAAATAAATTTACAATTTATGGTTATATCACTTATAAGTCAAAAATTAAACCATTAGCATGAATAATATTGTCTAAGAAGCAATTATATAATGGGAGAAGGGAGCACAGAACAGAGACCCCTGAAACTTTAGCAATTAATATCCAGATGGGTAAGGGTGATCCTTCCTTCAAGGTGGCTGAGAAGAAGCAGCCAGAGAGAAAAGAGAAAAACCAAAGGAATGTGAGTCTCAAGTCTCTTAAAGCTTGGTTTTCATGAAGTGAGGGTATTTCAAATAGAATGTCAATTCCAGTTTCACATTTTTCTGGTAGATTATGTGAGATGAGGATTGAAAATTGCCCTTTGGATTTAGTGGCATGGAGGTCAATGGTGACCAGACAGAGGTTTGAAGGAAGCCGGATAAGAGTCAGTTGAGAGGTGGGAGGGGACACAATTAGACAATGAATTTAACCACTCTTTCTTTCTTTCTTTTTTTTTTTTTTTGAGTTGGAATCTCACTCTGTCACCCAGACTGGAGTGCAATGGCATGCTCCCGGTCACTGCAACTTCTACCTGCTAGGCTCCAGCGATCCTTCTGCCTCAGTCTTCCAAGGACCTGGAACTACAGGTGCACACTACAATGCCCGGCTAATTTTTGATTTATTGTAGAGATGAGGTCTCACCAAGTTGCCCAGGTGGGTCTCGAACCCGCGGGCTCAGGCAATCCACTCGCCTCCCATTAACCACTCTTTCAAGAAACTTTACTACAGAAGGAAAGAGACAGATAATTTGGTGTGTGTGTGTGTGTGTGTGTGTGTGTGTGTATTCACATGTATGTGTAATAATGAGAGGCTTATCACCATTTCACCTGTCCCCATGAAAGGAAACTATTGACTATAAGAGAGCTATAAGGATACCTAGCAGTTCAAGACAGAAAACAACTGACTGTAAAGCACGGTTAGAGGAATTGGGTGGATGGATGGATGGATAGATAGATGGATAAATAGATAGGCAGATAACACAACAAGTAATATAAAAATTATACAGATGTGGTCAGAGGTTTGGTGTGTGAGGAAATCTCACATGACGGCTTCACATTTTTCTGTAAAGAAGGTAAATTAATCTGCAGAGAGAGGGAAACATGATCTGACACTGAGCAAAATATAAAATTAGGGAGGTGAAAATCTTTAAATACAAAATGTTGGTGATAGGAATTTTTGGATGATGACTTACAGCCAGAGCAATTGTATTTTAGAAGGTTCTATTGTGTTATTTGAGCTTGTGGGAGGCATCTGAAGCGCTCTGCTGGGTATTGTGAGCGAGCATCATTTGAAAGGGGAAGTCCCACCGCGACGGTTGGGATGCTTGCCCTCCCCAAACTTCATGTTGAAACTGTGTCCCCAGTGTTGGAAGTGGGGCCTGATGGGAGGTGCTTGGGTCACGGGGGAGGACCCTCGCGGGCTTGTCCTCACAGTAAGGAGTGCGTTCTTGCTCCGTTCGTTCTCCCTAGAGCTGGTTGTTAAACAGAGCCTGACACCTCCGTTTCTCTTTCACCCCGTCTCACGTGTGCTCTCTGCACGGGCTGGCTCCCCTGACCTTCTGCCATGAGTGGAAGCAGCCTGCGGTTGTTCACCCATCTTCCAGCCGGTAGAATCATAAGCCAAATGGGTCTTTATCTATTTATTTTATAAGGTACACAGCCTCAGGTACTTCTTTATAGCAGCACTCGGTGGACGAAGCCATAGAGAATGAATCTGGGGCCAAGGGTACCCTTGGAGATTAACTAAAAAGTCCTCTGGTCAATTTTGAAGGCTTTGGGACAACAGCCGAACTACCCATGTCATTGTCTTAGAGCCCAAGAAGAGCAGAGTGGTAGTGAACAGAATCACATATATAGACCAGGAGTCATTGCATAAACTCCTGACCTCCTTTTTAACAGGACATGATTTATCTTGAGCTTGACTAGGATAAAAATGGTTTGGGCAGTGTCAAGACACTGGGGAGATATTTATAACCTTCTTCTTGTGTTTATGCCTCAGCCAAAAGAAGAGAAAGACGATTTCTATCCTCTCTTTCAGTGCAAGGGAGAGTTTGAGATGGAGATCCTTGTCTCTCTCTATACCCAGCTGCACTCACTGGTGTCCAAGGAGAGGGTCTTATCTTAAAGCTTCGTGTCCATTGGGCCCATTTCAGGCGGCAAACTCCCTGCACATAGAGGAACAATGCAGCCCATTCTCTCTCCTCTTGTGACAGCTTCCCTGCCTGCAGCTGGAGAGTAAGTCAGGAGGGGATTGCAACAAAGATTCTCTTATCTTCAGTTCAGCAGTGAGGAAAGAAGCCTCATTTAGATCGCCTGTGTTCTACCAAAGTTTGGTATTGGAGTATCAGGCAGTTGCTCATATTTATATCATTGATCATTTTCTCCCCATTTGGTTAATTATCTCTGTGAGGACCATCAGGTAATGCTTCAGAGTGAGGAAACTATATTCTGTGCTAAGGAATTCAATGACAATTGAATTATTCAATGATAATTTCTCAGAATAAAGATGCAAATATTAGAACTGGAAGGGATATTAGAAATAATCTATTCTCAGTTCCTCATTTTATGAGAAAAATGGGTCCAGAGAGATTGCATGCTTTCCCAAGGCTCAGAGGGAGTAAATAGCAGACAGGAAATAGTAGTTGTTATATGAAGGGATTTTGCTGTTGGATGACTCCATTTTAAAACGTCTTCATTTCTACAGAATCTTGGTCGAGTTGTTTTGCTTCTCTAATACTAATTTTCCTTCTTCTATAAAATCAAAAACCTGCCTATTATGGTCTGAATCTTTGTACACCTCAAAATTTCGTATGTTGAAATGCAAACCCTCAAAGTGATAGTTTTGGGAAGGAGGTGGGGACCTTAGGAAGTAATGAGGTCATGGCCATGAAGCCTTCATGAATGGGATTAATGCCTTCTAGGAGAGCCCTGAAATTCCTCGCTCCCTTTTATCATGTACACAATAAGAAGGTGCCCTCTCGAAAGAGGGGACTGACCAGGCAGTGAATCTGCCAGTGCCTTGATATTGGACTCGCCAGCCTCCAGAACTATGAGAAATAAATTTTTGGTGTGTATCAGCTACTCAGTTTGTGGTATTTTGTTACAGACTCCAGTCTAAGACATTGCTCATAGAGCTATTGTAAGGAATAAATAAGATTTAAAGCTTTTAGTCAATGTGTGACACACAGTAAGTTTTCACTTCAAGGTGTTTATTAATTCAAGTATTTATAATAACAGCAGCAGCATCACTACTATCTCCTAATTCTTATTACAAATCTCATTCCATTTCACCATGCTTATTCACTGAGATTCACACTGTCACACAATTTTTGCAGAAAGGGATCTGAGGACATGGACACAAGTATATAAGAAGCAAATTATTTTCTTTTTCAAATTGATTTCTTTGAATTTTGACCTTTTGTTCTCTCATGTAGGACGTAAGAGAGAACTTAGAGCTAATATTCCACTATTTTGTGGAACAGATAAGGAATATTTCTGTGAGGGACTTGTTCAAAGTCATTATGGCTGACCAATTACAAAGCAAAACTACAACTTCAAGCTCCCAAGCTAATTGTTTTGCCTTTGTTTTTTTTTTATAATAAAGATTTTATTTTAGAATAGCTTTAAATTTACAAAAGCATTGAAAAAACTGCAGAGAATTTTCACATACCACACTCCCTGGTTCTTCCATTATTGCCATCTTACATCAGCATAGTACATTTGTCATAATTAATGAGCCAATATTAATATACTAATATTAATTAAAGTCAGTACTTTATTCATATTTCCTTAATCTTTACCAAATTTTTTTTCTGTCCCAGGGTCTCATTCAAAATACCACATTACATTTAGTTCTCATGTCTCTTTAGGCTCCTCTTGGTTGTGACAGTTTCTCAGACTTCCCTTCCCAAGATGACCTTGATGGTTTTGAGGTGTCTGGCCAACTGGAATTTATTTGACATTTTCCTCATAATTTGACTGGTGTTTGGGGTTTTTGAAAGAAAGTCCATAGATTTAAATGCCATTTTCATCACATCTTATCCAGTGTGTGTACACTATTGGTGTTGACATTGGTCACCTGCCTGAGATAGTTATTAAGTGTCATCACTTAAAAGTTACTCTTTCAGCCAGGTGGCCCAGCCTGTTATCCCGAGCCTTGGGAGGCCGAGGTGAGTGGATTGCCTGAGCCCGCGGGTTCGAGACCCGCCTGGGCAACTTGGTGAGACCCTCATCTCTACAATAAATCAAAAAATCAGCCGGGTGTGGTAGCACACGCCTGTAGTTCCAGCTCCTTGGAAGGCTGAGGCGGAAGGATCGCCGGAGCCCAGCAGGTCGAGGCTGCGGTGGCCAGGAGCGGCCACTGCACTCCAGTCTGGGTGACAGAGTGAGACTCCAACTCAAAAAAAAAAAAAGTTACTCTTTATTGCCCCCCCCCCTTTGATATGGTGCCCTTTAGAAAGAAGCTACTTTGTGCAGGCCACATTTAAGGAGCGGGGAGTTATGCTTTACTTTCTTGAGGGAGAGATATCTACATAAATTATTTAGAATTATTTTATTTCTTCCTTCATTTACTTGCTTATTCATTCATTTCTGTATATCAGTATGGACACATAAATATTTATTTGACACTTTGGGTTATAGTCCAGTACTTTTTTTTTTCTCAAATTGTTTCAGCTTTGGCTATTGGGAGATTTTCAGTTGGTTTTTGTGTCCCTTTGACATACTCCCATCACAGCAGATTTTTTTTTTTTTCAGAGCACATCCTTACTTTCTGGCATTACAAGATGCTCCAGGTTCAAATTGTACATTCCCAAGCTAATTTTTCCTCCCTCATATCCACAACACATACTGTATTTTGAAATAGCATTGTATCCTAGTAGACTTCAAATGTCCAAAATAAGACATTTATCCAAATCCCCAAGAAATGTTTAACTTCACATCTGAATATAATAAATCAAAAACAACAGCAACAACAAAAATCATGAATGCCATCCAAAGATATGCCAAGAATTGTACAAGTATCCACAAGATGTAAGACACTGGATGCATCCTTTCTGAAAAACCGATTCTGGAAGTTCTGTTTCTATACAGTTGGCTCGAGATCCTCACTGACCTTTCTGCTAACAATAACTTAAAATGCAAGACAATTTTTAAAGCATCTTTTTAAGCATATATATAACCTGTCAAAGAAGTGAGAAATGTTCAGACTCCGATATGTGAAAGAAGCAATATAGAACAATTAGCCAAAAACTAAGAACAGTTTGCATTCTGAAGGCTAATCCCAGGTTAACTGGAGTTTTGGTTTTCAAGGTCTACCAAGCTATAGAAGACAGGAGACAAAGACCAGGGCCTACCCACCGTATATATATATATGTGTGTGTGTGTATGATGCCCTAAAGAGTTATATCGTCTGTGTTATGATGAGCTCTAAATAAACACATCCTTCTCCTGTTACCTAAGGGATAGCAAGGGAAATTGTCTCAGATGTTGGTGCCGGCAGAAAGGAGGAATAAAACTCCCTTGAAAATTCATAACAACAAGCTTGCCCTACATAGGTTTTGGACCAAATTCACTGCATTTTGAAGATATGAAGATCCCAAAATTCAGAATTTAGTTTAAAGTGATTCCAAGTTGGTATTGTTTCCAGTTGACTGACAGGACAAATGCAAATCATTCTGGAGAAAGCCACCTTCAGACTGATCCTCAAAAAATTTACTCAGATGAAATTCCAAGGAATTGAAAATCATGATTTAATAAAATTCCTAACAGAAACAAGGAAATAAGTCACAATGAACAATGCCCCTTCCCAAAAAATTAGCTATTGGTAATCATCAGGATAATTATAAATTAATGCATGTTTTACAAGTTTAACAAAATTAAATGGGAAGTTTCAAACATATGAATGAAGAGAGAGACTTTTTAAATGACTAGATATTTATAAAGCAGAACTTCAAAAAGTAATAATAAAATTATTAAAATTAAAAACTCAATAGAAAAATTTAATAGAGCTTCATTAAAGATAAAGAATCAACAAACACAAAAAGAGCTCTAAACAAATGTCTATAATGCAGCAAAGAATGTCAAAGAGCCAAAAAGTATGAAAGTAGAAGTTAATGTCATAAAAGTCAGAATGAGAATGTCAAAATTCCAAAAAGAAAAATGAGTCTCAATGGGGAACAGGTGAACTTTGAAGAGATAAGGACTGAGAATTTTCCAAAATGACCTTCTTCTTAAGCCCTGACAGTATAAAACAGAATGAATATAAAGAAATCCACACCCAGACACATCAGGATAAAAGTACACAACACCCAACGGCAAATAAATAAATAAATACAGCCATATAGAAAAGACAATCACCTATATTTGAAATGACGAATAGACCATGAGATGAGTTCCCAAAAACAACAGAATGCAAAAGACTGTGAAGTTCTATCTTCAATATGCTAAATAAAAAAGAACACGCTTAGAATTGTACACTCAGTAAAATGTATTTCAAGAACAACACATATAGACATTTATTTTCGAACAAATATAAATTGAGAGTTTGCTTCCAACAGACACCTAACAGGAAATTTCTGAATCATGCACATCAGGTGGAAGAAAGACAATTATAAATGGAAGATCTGAGGTGCCAGAAAAAGGAATAATCTGAAAAGAAAATGGAAATAAGGTGAGTAAATTATCATAATATCTTGTGGGGACAAAGTGAAGGACAGACCTAAAAGGCTTAGCAACAACAGCATGTAAGTCAGCAGGCAGGTGACTGGTGCTAGGGTTTTAAGGACCTGATATTGTTCAGAAAGTAGATGAAGATATTCATCGAATAGGTTAGGCATGCATGCTAAAATGATTAAGGTAACCTATCAGAGTACCAATACAGCAGGTAGCTTCCCAACAAGGAGAAAACATGAAACAAGAAAAAATATTCCATCAATCCAAAGAAAAAATTACAAAAACATAGAAAAATGGAAGAAAAGACAGTACAAAATAAGATAGTGATAATCCAAGCTTATCATTTACAATAGGTACAAAAAGACTAATTGTTTCACCTACCTTTTAAAAAAAGAATCAATGTATAATAGTAACAAAAATATAAATTACCTAGGAATAAATCTAGCAAAGTTTATAGGAGAACTTTATGAAGATGTTTATAAAAGTTTATTGAGATACATTAAATAAGATTGTAACTGGAGAGATATACTTTGTTCATGGAAATGAAAATGAATGGATAATGCATATACATGTGTGTGTATATATCTATTGTTGCTTTTAACTGCTGTATAGTATTCCATGCTTATTTTTCCCTATATATATTGCTTTCTTGCTATTTGGATTGTCATGTTTTAAATATTTTATAATGGGTTTTGCAGTATAATAAATGCTGTCCATTTGTGTTTACTTTATATCTGATCATTTTACTTAGTAGCTTCATTATTTCTAGAGTTTTTCATTCATTTTTTTGTTTTTGCAAAGCATGTCATCTTATAGTCTGAAATAAAGATGTAATCACCTTTCCGGTTATAATATCTCATTCTTATATCTTATTTTCTTAGTCAGATATTTAGGAAAATGCCAAGTAATAATGAGCATCATATTCCTAATGCCAACAGCAATGTCTACTATTTCATCATTCCACAGGGTGGCATTAGCCTTTGGATTAAGTGAGATGTTCTGCACCAAGGGAATACCCAAGATTTTCAACTTTTTGCTTCTTTGCATTAAAGTCAGAAATGGATATTAATTGATATGAAATGTCTTCTCAACAGTCTTTTGAAATAATCACGTGGATATTCCTACCAGATCTGATGATGGAAAATATTAATAAGTTTAATATTAAGCACACGGTATGCCATGTATACTAATAAAATCAAACTAATTAACATATCCATAACCTCAAATATTTATCATTTTTGTGGGGGGAAACATTTGAAATTTGCATTCCTAGGGAAAGTCTTGATGTGTTAGGGTAACTGACACATTTGCCATTCTGTTTAGATAATTATCTTTAAAAGATAAATTAGTCTATCATTTTCTTTTTGAAAATATATTTGTCAGATTTCCTTGTCAGAATTTTCCTAGCATCACAAAATTAATAATGTAGCACTATTTTATATCCACTGTATTTTTTTATTATTTTATTTATTTATTTATTTATTTATTTTTGAGTTGGAGTCTCACTCCGTCGCCCAGACTGGAGGGCAGCGGCCGCTCCCGGCCACTGCAGCCTCGACCCGCTGGGCTCCGGCGATCCTTCCGCCTCAACCTTCCGAGGAGCCAGAACTACAGGCACGCGCCACCACTCCCGGCTAGTTTTTGATTTATTGTAGAGAAGAGGTCTCACCAAGTGGCCCAGGCGGGTCTCGAACCCATGGGCTCAGGAGATCCACTCACCTCGGCCTCCCAAAGCGCTGGGATTGCAGGCTGAGCTACCAAGCCCGGCTATATCCATTGTAATAGATAAAGAATATTAAAATTATTTTCCTCAGTGGTTAAAAACAACACAGTATCAGTTGAAAAAACTGTGCCTACTGTTTTTGAGGTAGTTCTATAATATGTAGACTCTTCATGCTGGGCTCAGTGGCTCAGCCTGTAATCCCAGCACTTTGGGAGGCCGAGGCGAGTGGATTGCCTGAGTACGCGGGTTCGAGACTCACCTGGGCCACTTGGCGAGACTTCATTTCTACAATAAATCAAAAATCAGCCAGGCGTGGTAGCGCGGGCCTGCAGTTCCAGCTGCTCGGAAGGCGGAGGCAGAAGGATCGCCGGGGCCCAGCAGGTCGAGGCTGCGGGGGCCGGGGGCGGG